>NW_010531130.1:0-10014 GCF_000687285.1 Phaethon lepturus | reverse complement strand
CGCGCAGCCCAGCCCCGGCTGGAGCCCGCGGCCGGAGCGCGGGGGGCGTGTGTCCAGGCTGGCCCAAGGCATTTCCTCTGGATCCCTTTTTAACTTCGGGCAGCCGGCACACAAGCCCTCTACGAGCTGAACCCCAGGAAGAGCTGGTTGTTGCACTGATGCAAAACCCTATTTGCCACAAGTTTTTTCTTACTCCTCCGTCTTCTCCCCTATAATGCTGCTTTGTTTCCTGGCAGTTACTGGAAAATGCTCTCCACGAGGCAGTCTCTAGGTCTTCAGAATGCAATTCTTAGTTAAAAAAAAAACAAACCCAAACAAAACAACAATACATTCTATTGTTAAGTTACTCTGCAAAATTAAGTCAGCCTGTTATTAGAAAGTGCTGCTGATAATAAAAAGAGTCCTCAGCCTTCCTTCCTCTTCAGTTAACTCGGTCTCTAGGCAGTACCCAAGCCTTCCTTAAGCGACTGTCTTCCCTTTCAAAACTTACTGACACTGGTCCTTAACTGGCCCGCAGAGGCACTCAGTCTTAAGATACAGTTGCCTCCTAAAACCTCACTGATTTATGAAGATTTTACAAGATCTGCAGTGTGCATACAGCTTCATTTATAACAAAACTGAACATGAGAGCTGTTGTGTGCACATGCACAATTACCAGTTAACACACAGAACTTACTGAAAAATAGGGGAGAAAAATAGAATCAATGGGTAGCGTGCGCCCGTGTGTGCATGTGCGCCTGTGAGAGCGGGAGGTGGGGGTGGGAAGGGATGCTGAGAGGTATTTTTGCTCTATTACCTGTGGCCATTTTCCATGAAAGCTGTGTGTTACCTGCTCATGCCGGTACCAGGAAAAAAAAAAAATATCAGGGACTCTTCCACTCAGTTGATTCATTGAACTAGGGAGGAAAAGAATCTGGACTGAATTTTTGTATCAGCTTCGTAAGAACTATGGCTATGCCAAGGGCAATGTACTGTATATAAGTTTATAGGCAAAGTGGATGGCTTCCTTCTATTTATGCACTTTTCCCTATTCATACCAATGTCGTTCAAATAAATAGGGCAAAACTTCCCCAATAGTGAAATAGAAAGGAAAACTTATGTCATTTTTCTTACTGCAACAGCTTGGAAACTGACTTTATTATACATATTCATCAGGTGGTATTTGGGAGACTAGAGAGAACTAGAATGCCTGATAAAAATCTTGTCAACATTGACATGTTTGATTTATATACCTCTTTCCATAACAATTATATGATTTTTAAATTAAACCACATTTCACCACCAAGTAGACCACAATCTTTTTTAGTCTTCTTCCATTTTTCTCCAAAGTGTCTGTATTTGTAATGTGTCTATCATTAGAATAATGCATATTTGATGAAAACTTGCAATAAATAACATTTTGGACACTGTTGCCAGTCACAGATTGATGTGCATATTATTTTGTCTGCTGTATTTAACTGACATGTCTCAATTTTTCCAATATCTGAGGGGCATGTACAGTATAGTAATGGAGAATTTGGATGTCCTATTTTAAGTTTCTCTTATGGAAGTAAAAGATGCACCAAGTTTTATTTTTGTACAAGGAAAAACAGTGTAACTCACATGAAAATCCAAGCTCACCAGTTTTCACACGTGCTCACACAGACCAGAACATATAGTATATCAAACAAGAATCTGTTTGTAAAAACATGAAAAAGACTGCTGTTTATGGGAACACACAAGAGAAATTGAAAACATGACTTCATTTGCAATAGTAGATGCATAATTGCATGTGATGACTTTGAGATATATTGGTCACCAAGAGATTTGTCTCCATCCTAGAGTTCTCAGATGCCTCACCAGCAGAACCAGCTTTGCTTGTCTGGAAAGTGACAGACTGAAGTTAAATATACAGGGTGATGGATATTTGAACTTCTACTGTACCACTCAGATGACTTTATGTTTCCTCTTAAGTTAGCGTGCACATGGGTCTGGGACTGAGGCTGGTGAGCAAGATGCTCCCTGATACCACCCTGTATGAGATCAGAGTGCAAGGTCTGTAGTCAAAGAGGAGGAGAGCACCTTTTGCCCATCTACCTGTGAAAGTCACCTGCAACTTTGATTTTCTCCGAGTTAATGCTGATAAAGTGATATATCTCGAAAAGTGACTGGTAACTGAGTCATGGGGAAGAAATGGGCCCCTCCCTTAAGGGCACAGAAAGAGTATGGGTAGAGCTTTTTAACTCCTGTGATTCGTAGAAGAAAAATGAAAGAAAGGGGAAAGGAAGAACTGGGGGATGAAGAAAGTATGCTTTTGTATGACAGGACTTCCACAAATCTGCGTAATTTGCATCCGCTGCCAAGTGTTGCCTAAAGCACGCGACTGCTTGCAGCCTCTCCCCAGTCCAGTTCATTTCAAAATGGTGACACTATTTAGGACAGAAGCTTTTATAATTCAGGCTGTTATGCATGGGGTAAGAGGGCATTAAACAAAAAAACCCACCTGTCCGATTTATCCTTTTACCTACCATCTAGAGCAGCTATTGTCTGGGAAAGATCTGGAATATCAGTCAGGTACAACTCCTGTAGCAAAAAGTAAAATGCAAGCTGCATATTGCCTTTTTTTTTGTTTGCCATCCATCTAGTGTACCTGATCATTTTTGTATGGGGCTTTTAGTGCAAGTAAATCAATACTGACAAACTTTTGAGAACATGCATTAAATGACTCAGCTGAGCACTGAATGTATCAGCCCTTTTTCTGCTAAAGCCCTTCTCACTCAGCAGGATGAAGAGTTCCTGGATTAAAAGCATGACTAACATTTATTTTGTTATACCAAGAACTGGCTTTGTAGCACAAACATCAAAGACTTAATGGACATGCTCCATTTTTTTGGAGCTTGTATATTAAAAAAAATCTAATACTTCTGGATATTACATTATCTTTGCAACTTGAAAATGAACAGTAGTATAGTCCTTAAAAAAGTTTGCATCCCTAAAAGTCTCCATTTATTCAGGCACTCTGCAAGTATGAATCAGAGCAACTCTTCAGTAATAGAACACAGAGGAAAGCAGGGGCACAGCAATGCTTTGTTTGAGACTGAAAGAAAAGTGGTGCGTGTTTTCTTGTTAGAAAGAAGTAAAATTTTCTAGTTTGGAGCAGAAAACCTATATTATCTGAACTTCATGCTACAGATGCTCAGGCAAATCTCAGGCCTGATCCTACAGCTGAAGAACCGTAGAAAGAACAGGTAGTCCTTACACTGTTGAAGTCACAGCCTAAGGAGGCTTATTCGGTGACCTTGATAGAAAGATGATTTCAGTTGTTTTATTTTGTTATTGGGGTTTTTGTGTGGGTTTTTTTTCTTCCTCCCAAATGAACATGAAGTGTAGAGGGCAAGAAAAGTTAATGCCCAACACGAGACTGGGGCTAGGGATCAATACATTAGCAGGATCTCACAGACTTAATGCAAAATAAAACAAATGATTTGTCTAGGACTTGCCTGCAAAAAAAGCCTGAGAAGCCAAGTGTCCAAGTGGGAGATCTTCATGTCATTCTAACATGGTGTAGTAACAACATTCTCCTAGCCTCTCTACCCTTAAATCAATTTTACTAGGTCATTGGTTGATGACTGTCCAGAACGCTTCCAATTTCTTGCCTACTTCAACCGAAGCATTGTCAAAAAAAGTCTATTTAATTTCAGTGCATACACATGCAGACTGATTCCCTAAAACCAGGCCACAGAAATTAAGTCACTGATGTGCCTTTATGGAAAATTTTTCAAAAGTGATGACAATTGTTCTATCTTCAATGTATGTACCAGTCCAAGTGGCTAAATAGTTTGGGGGAAAATACTGCAAGAAAGACTAATTTTGAACTAATTCGGTCACTGCCCCCAGTAACAAAGGTCTTACAGTAAACCATAACTTTCAGGTTTGTCCGTAATAAAACATCAAACCTCAGGCCATTGTGAGCCACAAAGCCTCAGCTGAGGTTATGACACTCTAGGGTGTGCCTACAGAGCACAGATTTGTTAATTCATGTTATGATAACCATTGGTTGGAAGAATTTTATTTCTAGTGATGAGAGACTTTATAGAAGATGGAAAAAGAGAAGTAAGTATGTATATACTTATGTAAAAAAAAAATTAAGTTAGCTAAGACTTCTATTGGTTAATGAACTTTATAAAGAAACAGACTAATACCTCCTATGTAAGCACTCTATTGATGAGAAAAGGTTTGTTTCTCAATTACTGCACAATAGTGTCTACATTACCCAACTAAACAAAAAAAAGCTTAGCCTCTGATTTCAGAAATTCCACAGAAGTACTGAACATCCATGACAGATATTAATTCCTTACACCCACCAGCAAATCAGGATTAAATGTTTCTTCCAAGCTGTTTATCAAGTGCCTAATCATCTGAATAGGGAAGAAAAAGGAAGCAAAAAGACTTCAAAGATAAACATCTATGATAAGCACCTTTCTCAGTGCCCCTGAAGGTACATTTTATGGGACCTTGCCTCTATCCTGCAAAACTAAGTGCTCAAGTTGAAGCACCAGGCCTCAGGCAGAACCTATTCAATGAAACACTGGGTTCCCTCTATACAAAAGGAGGAACTTCATTGGTGATTGATAGGCAGCAAGGGTTCACAAAGGGAAAGTCCTGCTTACCTATAACAGTCACCCATCTAGTTGACCAAGGGAAGCCAGTAGATGTGTTTGGTGGGGGGTTTTTTTTGTTGTTGTTGTTTCTGTTTTTTTAATTTGAGCAAAGCTTTTGATACTGTTTCTCACAGTATCTTTCTGTACTCAAAGAATTATAGTAAATGGGGTTAAATCAGGCCAGCAGCCAGTCACCAGTGGAGTTCCCCAGGGCTCAGTTTTAGGGCCACTGGTCTTTAATGCTTTTATAAATTATCTGGACACAGGAATCAAATGTACATTAAGCAAGTTTGCTGACGACACTAAACTAGGAGGAACTAGTAGGGTAGAGGGGCCTTAGAGAACTGGGTAATCACCAGCCATGTGGTATTTAACAAGAGCAAGCGCCAGATTCTTCACCTGGGACGAGGTAATGCTGGTTATACGTACAAATTGGGGGACGAGAGGCTGGAGAGCAGCCCTGCGGCAAGAGACCTGGGGGTTGCGTTGATGGCAAGTTGAATACGTCAGCAGCATGCCTTGGCAGCCAAAAGGGCCAGCCATGTCCTGGGGTGCATCAAGCACAGCATAGCTAGCTGGTCAAGGGAGGTGATTGTCCCACTCTACACCGCACTGGTGTGGCCTCACCTCGAGTGCTGTGTGCAGTTTTGGGCACCTCAGTATAAGGACATCAGGCTCTTAGGTTATGCCCAGAGGAGGGCGACCAAGATGGGTGAAAGGCCTCAAGGGCAAGACTTAGGAGGAGTGGCTGAGGTCACTCGGTTTGTTCAGTTTGGAGAAGGCTGAGGGGTGACCTCATCACAGCCTACAACTTGCTGAAGGGGGCAGTGAAAGGGGAGGTGCTGATCTACTCTCTCTGGTGACCAGCGATAGGACAAAAGGAAATGGAATGAAGCTGTATCAGGGGAAGTTCAGATTGGACATTAAGAAAAGGTTCTTTACTGAGAGCTGGAACTGGCTCTCCAGGGAAGTGGTCATGGCACCAAGCATCATCTGGATGATGCTCTTAGTCATGTGGTTTAGTTTTAGGTAGTCCTGTGAGAAGCAGGGAGTTGGACCCAATGTTCCTTATGGGTCCCTTCCAACTTGAGATGTTCTGTGATTCTGTTGCTGAAACAGAACAGCAAGGTTTTCTATCTTGAATAACAGAGCTACTTGGGGGAGAGGGATGACAAGAGGAAGGGGTAGGGGGGTGACTGGCAACAGAGGGGTTGATTTCCCACCAAAACAAAGATTGCCTGCTTAGTTTAAATGGCTTGTTTCCTGCCCTCCAAGCAGGTGCTTTCATGACGCTGCTATTGGTATAGCTAGGGGCAAGGATAAAGAGGAGAAGATGCAAGCAACATTCCTCCTCTCTCTGTGAGGAACTTAAGGAAACGTTTTTGAAAATCCTTAAAGAGTTTCCCAGGTCAGAGACACTGCTTCCAGCATTAGTCTACAGCTCAATTCAACATTTGTTGCTTAATTTCACTGCAACCAAGGCGCAAGAAAATAAAGCAATTATTTTACTTCACCGGCAAAGGAAATTTAGAAATAATTGGGCTACTGAAATTGCTGTTTGTTAGGATTTTTTTTTTTTTTTGACTAGTTTGCGTTTGTATGTACATCTTCAATTTGTGTAATATATTCAAGAACTATGGAAAAATAAGGATTTGTTCAGGATAAAAATATTTTCCTCTGGGAAATTTAGAAGACCTAATATTTAGCTTTCTGGTACAAGTTTTATAATGATGGATTTTTGCTCAGAAATGTGCAGAAAAAAGGAAGATTTTTTTTAGCACTTTTCAACATATATTGGAAATGGAGCAGTGGTTGTCCTTGATTATGAAATAAGACAAAGGAAAGAATGAAGAACAATTTTAAGAACCATAGTAGAAGTATCTACCGTTTAGAAGTATTTGATCTTAAATAAAGAAGGTCTTGCATTACATTTAATGCACAGCATTTAGGAAGCATATCAGCCATGGATCTTTTCCAAGCATTAAGCACCAGAAAAAAAACCAAATGCATAGTTCCAATTTTTTTTTTTTTTGGAGGAGATTGGCACCTTACTACAGATGATGCATCAAAGTGTCAAATGTCTTCTGGCCTAGACTAGTTCCAGTTCTCTTCCTTTAGTCTTTAAGGACCAGCGAAGACATTAGTAGATATGACTTTTGCAGGTTAGGCATTGCATATATACTGTCAGAGAGCTGACGACTGTCAAAAAAACGTTAAGACAAATTTATTAGCCTCGTCCAATAACATATCTTCTTCAGCAGAGAATGCCAAATCTATTTCTGAGAGCACCCGAGACATCATACATTTGTCATAGTTCTCCTCTGTTTAATGAATCATTGTCAGCCTCCCTTTCTAGACAGAAACAAGCAACAAAAATCTAACATAGCTTTGTAGGCTTTCAGTTCATGGGTTGTGTACTACTTTGTGTTTTCAAGTTCCCTTGAAAAAGAACAATGAACCATAATAAGTAATACTGTAGAAGTAATACCTTTCCTTCTCCCTCAAGGTACTTCCTATCCTGCTCTTTCCACCAGAAAGGGAATAAAATACTTAAACAAGCAAATAAATAGAGAAGGAGGAAACACAACAAGGCTAAACACGAGAGTTCCTCTTACAGCAATTTCAACATTACCAAATGGTCCAAGTTTCCCCCATATATCAGAGTTCTCTATTGCATATCCACCTACCTGCACACACATATGAAACCAGAAGACATTGCCTTTTTAGGCATGAAAGCTGGTCTCAGCTCATGAGACAGAGGTATACATCAATGCTGGTACTCAGCAGAAAGATAGCTGGAAGCAGACAATATGCGGCTACATACCAAAATTTCTTTTGAGTGGTGCAAAAAGCACTAGATAAACAACATTACAATGGTATTGTAACTCTGATTTTAAAATGGGGGAGGGGGAAATGTAGGCACAAAAACCCTAGATTATCTTCCCGATGTTTTGTAGAAGCCAAACTAAATAAATATCTGTATAAAAATAAATGTATATCCATGTATAAAGTGCCAGAAGTGAGGGACTTCTGGAAGGAGTGCTTCAGAGGCACCCCAGGTCCTATGTAATGTCAGCTCTGGCTAATCCTGCCTGGGTGCAAGTCAGTGGCAGCAGGCACAGTCCACTTCCCCTGGTGAGCCCTAGAGCTACTCTAAATCCATACAACTTCTTTGGCTAGAGGTTTTAAACTAAAAGCATTATCGCTAAATGACTTTGTTACTTCCTGGGTCATGAAGATGCAAGAACTAGATGGAAGAAGAAAAATATTACTTCTCACATTTCCGATTCAGTCAATGCGTCCATTATAAACCTACATTTTTAGAACATTTTAGTTATGTTTTATCTCAGCGCCTATTTTCTCCATGCTTTTTGGATGATTTCTTGATGTCAGATATCAAATACAAACATTTGTCTTTCAATCTTTCAAGGTTGATCTCCATCCTTCTAAGCCTCCACTGCTCAGCTAGCAAATGGCAGCTTCTTACAGCCCATCTAAGTCTAGTGAGCTGGCTCAAGGGGCAGGAAAAAAAAAATAGCATGAAGCACCAGATTTCAGTACACTTCAGTGTAACAAACACTTAAATAGCGGGAAGAGACAGGATGAGAGCGCAACATGCCCAGCACTGTGAGCTTCTTCGCTGACATCTGTGTTTTCCAGTGATCAGAGATCTTCACGTTAAAGGACAATTTCTTTTAGCACTTTCAGTTTCCCACTGAATACCTTCAAAGCCTCGCCTTGATGATGCCTACACCATGCATTTTCTCCCCGAGAGACACAGACCTGAAACTGGAGATACCAGCTAGCACAGCACCTTCCGAACAGCAATGTTTCTGCCATGTTGGCAGTGTCCAAGCCAGGGAGACCTGAAAGAGCAATTCTCCATCTGCCAAAAAACAAACGGATGTGGCATCTGTAGGTCAATCAAATTTTTCTATCTTGAAACCAGTGAATTAAGAGCATTTCAGTAGCTCAGAAAGAGAAGAGACTTAAAGGCCAGATGCGTCAGTGCATTGGGAACAGTACTCAAAACCTTTCACTCCCGCTTACGTCTGTCTGCTACTGGTCTGGAAAATGCTTTATGTATTTTTACTTCACATAAAACATCAGTTTTGGCTAAACCTGCAGCCAAACCTCCTGCTCAGCTGATATTTGCCTTTTA
Source organism: Phaethon lepturus (assembly GCF_000687285.1). Classification (NCBI taxonomy): domain Eukaryota; kingdom Metazoa; phylum Chordata; class Aves; order Phaethontiformes; family Phaethontidae; genus Phaethon; species Phaethon lepturus. Next base: position 1,212 of record NW_010531130.1, on the reverse strand, counting down.
CACATTCTACCAGTGATACATTTACATCTTCTGCCATCGCAGTGCTACGTGAGCTTGCTGTGCCTTTGTTATCTCTTGCCTATGCTAGAGTTGCCTTGGAAGATGAATAGGGCTCCATTCTTCAGCACTGTCATTTCAGCACCTTTTATAAAGGTCATTCTCACTTAAAAATGAAGCAGTTAGAAAACAGTTAAGCATCTCTGGCAGAGTGACTTTTAGGTCGCAGGATACAGAGGGCCCCAGCTCTGGTGTGCATCACTCCCATAAAAAAGTAGTAATTTACTGATAACCAAAATTGGTATAATAATTCATGCATGCAAATTAAATAGAAAACAGAAGTATTCTAAGAAGTTAACATCCATTATTACAACACTGTATATACCCAAGACAAAGCTGACAAGTTTCATGGCCATTTTCACCACAGTCATGGTGAAAATATTACATTTTATGGTTTCTTGCAGATTAATGAGAAAATACTTTTAAATGCAGTTTTAATATTAAGAAATTAGCAGAGATTTAACGGTCCTTTTTTAGTTGAGTTAAGCAAAAATAAAAAGCCCTTGAACAACTACAAACATCAGCTTGTGATGTGTGCCTCATTAATTCTTTTCACACAGCTAGGAAGTGGGTGAGGCAAAGACAGCACCCAGCAACAAGCGCCTTTGTGTGAAGATTGATTTTTTTGTTTGTTTGTTTTTATTTTGTTCTTAATGCAGAATGTGAATAGAATCCACAGAACCAGAATCCCAACAATTTGAAAACACTCAACCTAGGTTTTATTCTGGGCAGGAAAGAAAAAACCCACCACCCAAAGCGAAACTCAGGGATGCAATGCAGAGCGTGCAGAAAGCAGACAAGCCCCAATTCATTGCGGTAACCATTCATACTTTTTCCATTTGCAGAAGATCATGTTGGTGTCATTCACAAAGAAACAGTAGAAAATTGTGGAGGTAAAATATAAATTTTGCCTCCCTCAACACTGAAGTGTCATTTACAACTATAAACTTGACAGTGCCGCATTCCTGTCTGTCAGCTGAAAGAGTTATGCCAAGTCGCAGCTTCAGGGTTTAGCTTTGCCTACCAACAATCCAGGGAAAAAGTATGTGGCTCCTTTCCAGAAAGGGTAGCAAATATCCTCCACAGAGCGTAACATGGAGGTTTCCACCTCAAAGGCCACAAGATTTGCCAATGTGACGCCCGTCTACAAGAAAG
>NW_010531129.1:33569-36961 GCF_000687285.1 Phaethon lepturus | reverse complement strand
TAGTGGTGCACTCAACTCCTGCATCCAGATCGTAGATAAATATATTGAACAGCACTGGCCCTGGAATTGACCCCTGAGGAGCACTGCTGGTCATCAGCCCGATGCTTTTAAAAACTAAGTGTTAAATTATTAATTTACTGATATGTTAGCATTTAAACAGCACTTTCAGTACTATACATTGAAATAAAAATGTGTATACAAAAGCAGTAATTCTTCTGTAGAAATCTGAACCAGCTGTCTTTTCTGACAGCAAACACTGCTCATAATGGGAGAGTTAATGGTTTATGCTATACGAATGATGGACTTCATCTATTGACCATTGGTACAGATGATCGGATGCGACTCTGGAACAGTTCCACTGGAGAAAACACGTTAGTAAGTTTTCAAGGATCTTGAGTTATGTTTTTACATGCACTTAATTTTAGAAGACTTAGAATTTGTGCAATTGTCATTACAACTTTGGATATTTATTCATTTTCGTAAAAGATATAGCTGCTTAATCTCATCGTTAGAAGAATTTGTGAGCATTTTTTTCCCAGATTTCTTATTTCTACTTATTATAAAAAAAGAGTATGAAGAAGCCTGGATCTACTTAAAGATTGAATATTGTAACTTTAAGTTCATTCAGTAGTGAGCATAGCTGAAAACACTTCAGACAGTAATGAAAACCTTAATACGCAGTGATTGTTGGTAGAAATTTTTTTTTTTTTAATTATTAGTTGTTAGCATTCTATCCACAGGGCAGTTGTCCATACCTGAGAGTTTCACTGATTGACTGCCTGGCTTTCTTGCAACCTTTTTTGTGTTTGTGTGGAATCTTTCTTGTGGAGTCGTTATAGCAGTGTTAAAAATATCTATCCCTCTACATTTGCATTGCAACCAAATGGGGTGGGGGCAAATTAAATCTCTACTGCTGCTTCAGTCCTTTCTATGGCTTGTTTTTTTGCTGAAAGTTCCTGGTTTAATTTTCCTTTAATTTCCTTTCTGTTCAGTAAACAAAATTGTTTCTTATAATTATTTTGAGAGAAGGACATACTAGGTAAAGTAACTTTCCATGGGATTTTAGCCAGTTGTGATTATGGCCTGTCATTGCTATCAGGAAAGGAGGAAAATTTACTCTACCTTAGAAATCTTCTACTGCTTAGTTTCAGAACATAACAAAAAGGATTCCGTATAGACATTTAAATGAAAGGACTTTTCTATCTCCATGCTACCCATATTTGTCAGCTTCTTCTCAGCACTTCATATAAAGACATCTTTCTGTCTTCAAATCATCATCACTAAAGTAGATAATACAGTTTGTTCACCCTCCCATCACCAGCTGGATCACTGTTTTCTGTTTTTCTGTGCTTGTTAGTTCATTGACTTGTTTCATAGGCTATTTTACAATTTTCTTATTTGGTGTGGAATAGCTTGACCCTGCCTTGCTTGTTCAAGTGCAGAATTATATTGTCCAGAGTACTGTATTTTCACACACTGCCAAGAGGTATTGCTTAAAATAATTTTAAGGCACCAGCAGACAAATAAATGCATATACAGGTAATACAATTTCACACCATAGTCCCTTCATTTCCCTTACTAGCCAGTCCTTTTGATCTGCAGGATTTTTTTTCTGTTCTTTTCAAAAGGTATAGATATTAAGCCATGCATATGAATTTTTTTTTAGAAATGAGCCACATTTGGGACCTAGATGATTGTTTCTGTTAGTAAGAGAAATGAATGTTGGAGGCGTATGCATCTTGCATACGTCTTTTGTCACAAAAAGGAATAGAAAGTCCCAATTCACTGAGTATAGGAAGAATCAAACAGAAGGAAGCAGGTTTTCTGTTTGTGTGCTGAAAAGACAACGGCAGTTTTTAAGATCTTTCTTCAGTTCTTGTTTTGACAGCATCCTTTCCTTTAGTTGCTCCTCTATCAGGCAAGAACATTTACACTGAGTGTATCCATTTAATTTACTTTCCCCAGCATCCACTCCTCTCTTTCATTGTATGTGCCTTTGTTATGAGCAGTGTTCTTGCTTGGGAGTTTTTACTGTTACAGCTCACATGCTGTGTAAAGGAGTTTAATTGCTCTTTATCAGCAGGGTAATATGCCTCTTAAAACAACTAGCATTAACAAGACTTAACACAGTCAATATTTACAAATACCGTCTTACAAAATGAGCAGTTTTATCTACAAGCTCCACATCGCATGGAAAATATCCTCTCACTATGAAAAAATACCAACCTACTTGTATGCTAATCAAATTCTCTCTTGTATACATTTTTATGATGACCGGGGGAGACTTTCTCAGGACTCCTTTTTGTTATATGTTTCATACATAAGTGCTCTTTGCTATGAAAAAGCGTAGTTTAAAAATAGAGCAACAAGTAGTCTTCTTCCTTGCCTGGTTCACACTGACCGATGCTTGTATTTGCCTCAAACTTTGGACTCAGGCAATTGATGTAGAATGGATCAAGAATCTGACAAAGCAAGACATTGGTTTTAGAATATTTACCTGCTAAACTTTACAAAGCTGTTAGCTTATAGTCAAAAGATTTCACACCTAGGATTATGTGGGTTTTTTTAACTATAGGACATAAGATTTAGGTAGGAAGCTTTAAAATTAACCCAGAGAGCTTTGCTAACATTGTATGTTTAAGTGAATCTCTGTTTTTCAGCAGAAATTAAGAGCATAGGTTCTAGGACAATACTATTTGAAAACATTAATGAACTTAAATTTAAAATACTGTTGTTTTTATTAGAAAAAATACTTCTTTTAAATCATAAAACAATGTGTGAATTTCAGGTGATTGTAGTGGACTTTTCCCTCTTAATGAAAAAAAAAAAGTGTTTTTTTGGTCAAAATTCTAATGCTTTGTTTAATTAAGTTTGTTTAGAGGTAAGCTATACTGTTCCCATGAATATATTTCTGTATTTTCTCATTAATACACTTTTGATGTCTGATAGGACCTAGCATGTTTGGAAATTTCCCACTTTTCAACCTTTGGTGAGATTTTTATCTGTATAGGACTTGTCAAGCACTTGAAACGTGCAGACACTAATAAGCTGTACTACTTATACTATTTTTATTTGAAAGGCTTCCTCACGTGTCACAAGCCAGGTCTTAGAAATGTAGCATTTGCTTCTATCCCAGCAGTCCTTATGGGATGAGTATTGAATTTCTCACCAGTGGTGATTTAGCTTTGGTTAGAAGGTAGGCTTTTTTGTCACTCTCAACTACTCCATAATAATTTAGCAAGTGATTCTTGATTTGTTTCTTCTTCGTGAGTCTCCCTCTTCTAATCCCTTTACTTTGCCCTTTACTTATGCTATACTTCTGCTTGCCCTTCAGTTGTTTTCATACCACCTATTCATCTCCTACTGTTTCTTGATAACTCATGAGGCAGAGA
>NW_010531129.1:21689-33538 GCF_000687285.1 Phaethon lepturus | reverse complement strand
TCCCTACATTGCATACGTTTTTTCTCTGTTCCTTCTTCCCTGAGCAAGGAATGACTTGCTGAGAAATCCTTAGGGCTAGTTCTTGTATTGTCTAGACTGATGCCTCTGTTCTTTGCCATCCTTCTGGCATATACACTTGAGAAATGTAGTTTTCTGCAACATCAGTCAACTCTGATAAACAAAAGGCACTTACAGTATAGAAGGTAGTGTAGATAAATTTTTCTTCAATCTATGGACTAAAGTCTTTGTTATGGTTTAATCCCAGGCAGTAACTAAGCACCACATAGCTACTCGCTCACTCCCCCTGCTCTCAGTGGTATGGAGGAGAGAATTGGAAGAGGAAAGGTGAGAAAACTTGTGGCTTGAAGTAAAGACAAATAGGTAAAGCAATAACAGGTAAAGCAGAAGCCATGCACAAGCAAAGCAAAACAAAGAGTCCATTCACCACTTCCCATCAGCAGGCAGGTGTTCATCCATCTCTGGAGAAGCAGGGCTCCATTGCACATAATGGCTACTTGGGAAGACAAACGCCATTACTCCAAATGTCCCCCTATTCCTTCTTTTTCCCCACCTTTATATGCTGAGCATGACCTCATATGGTATGGAAGATTCCTTTGGTCAGTTTGGGTCAGCTGTCCCAGTTGTGTCCCCCTGCTGAGAAGAACTTGAGGGTACTGGTGGATGAAAAGGTGGACCTGAGCCATCAAGGTGCAATCACAGCCCAGAAGGCCAACCGTATCCTGGGCTGCAAAGCAGCGTGGCCAGCTGGTCGAGGGAGGTGATTCTGCCCCTCTGCTCTGAGACCCAACCTGGAGTCCCGCGTCCAGCTCTGGAGTCCTTAGCACAGGAAAGACATGAACCTGTTGGAGTGGGTCCAGAGGAGGGCCACAGAAATGATCAGAGGGATGAAACACCTCTCCTATGAGGACAAGCTGAGAGAGTTGGGATTGTTCAGCCTGGAGAAGAGAAGGCTCCACAGACACCTTCTTGCAGCCTTCCAGTACTTAAAGGGGGCTTATAAGAAAGATGGGGACACACTTTTTAGCAGGGCCTGTTTGTGATAGGACAAGGGGTAACAGTTTTAAACCAAAACAAGGTAGACTTCAACTAGATCTAAGGAAGAAATTTTTCACCCTGTGGGTGGTGAAACATTGGCACACGTTTCCCAAAGAGCTGGTAGATGCTCCATCCCTGGAAACATTCCAGGTTAGGTTGGACAGGGCTCTGAGCAAACTGATCTAGTTGAAGATGTTCCTGCTCATTGCAGAGGGGTTGGACTAGATGACCTTTAAAGGTCCCTTCCATCCCAACCTATTCAATGATTCTATCTTTTATAACCATATACTGTTGTGAATAAGAAGTTCTTTTAATAGTTTTAATATCTTAGAGAAAATTATTATGTTGGGTCATCTTAGGAAAATGTTTAAGGCAGTAATTCCTGAACCAGTTCTAATTTCAGGGGTAGTTTAGGTGCTCAGTGTAGATCTGCCACACAACAGCCTATGCAAATTCTAGTCCTAATTGTGGAAATGCTGATTTTTAGGCATATATTTCTTTCCTGTTCTTAAAGTTAATATTAAGGAGAGTGAAATTTAATGAACAGAAAAATTAGTCTCTTGATAGATATCTGTAACTGGAAATCTCAGGAGTTGTATGAACATTAGGAAGCTTAAAATTAATTTTATTGTTTATTTTAGAAGAAATTAAATTGGCCTTTTCATGTAAAGTTATTTCCTGTAGTTTCATTTAATAGCTAACTGCATAATCCTTCCTTTTACAGGTGAATTATGGGAAAGTCTGTAATGAAAGTAGAAAAGGACTCAAATTCACCATCTCTTATGGCTGTAATCCAGAGTTTGCCTTTGTACCATATGGTAGTACCATTGCTGTTTATACAATTTTCACAGGAGAACTGGTAACTATGCTTAGAGGGCATTATAGTACTGTCGACTGCTGTGTATTTCAACCTAATTTTCAGGTAAGTAAAGTACAAACAGTATTTCAGACAACTTGGAATATTTATGCAGATTAACAAACCATTTGCACAAAAAGTGTTAACTTTTCAGGGATGTGCTTTAATCAAAGATCTTGACATAAGAGAGTTCTGTGGCCTACTTGTCAAGCAAGAAAAGTGTGGTCAAGTTCTTGGGATGGCCCTTTCTATATTGAGTTCCTTCCACTATTTGTTTTGTCTCACATAGGTAACTTTTCAATACACTTGTATTAATTTTTTTTGCTTATATTGTCATTAAAGGCTTTTGCCTGCTTTCTGTAAGACTGAAGAGGAGACTGTCTTCCTCTGCGATACCTAACATTAATCACAGTAAGAAAGAATGTGAAGTGTATTAGTATTGCTATCATTACTGAGAAACCTCCCAAGTATTTTGCTAAGGTGATCTTGCTCAAATGCCTGTAGTTATACCAATTACTGGATCTATGAACAGTTTGGATGAAGTGTTGAAAACATGATAAGCCTCTTAAATTAATCTGAGAACGTTTCACCTAAGAAATACCATAGCATTATATGGACTCACGGTGCTGACAGCCTTTTTTTGATTTTCCTTTCCTCATATAGTGTATTTTTCTCTTGTAATAAAAGACTTAAGGATAACAAAGTTTAGTTTGTTCTGAGATACTTTGCAACAGATTGTTCTTATGGCTTGTGGTGGTGTTAACAGCAGAGTGGATGTTATTATGAATTTTAAGGCTGTTACACAGTTGTCCTCAGGTGTTGAGGATTGTATTTCATGTTTCAGCTCCTTCTTTCTCATGTTTTCTTTCTGTAATATCAGGCAGAAATGAGGCAGAAAGGGCACATGAATATCTCTTCATGAGCTATCATATAGTACATGATAGAAGTGAATCTGGTAGCTCTTGCTTTGACTCTAGTAACTTTGACTGAAAAAAAAGTCTCCTATCACTGAGGTGGACTTCACTAAAAGTTTTGGACACATTACAGATGAGGCAGTAGAGCCCAAGCTAATAAGCCTTGCTAGACCCAGAAGGCAGTTCTGGCTTGAATAGGCAGTGAGATACTAGATTCACTCAGAAGTGGAATATTCACATTATAGCTAAGGCACATCTTTTCTGGACTGTTCTTGACTAGAAAACACCAAAGCTCTTGGTGTTTTTAAGAATAGTTTACCAAATAAAAGTGCTACTGTGTTTACATTAAGTCATCTTTGGTGTTCTTTTTGTTAAGCTGAAGAGGTGAGGCTCATTAAATCTCACTGTAGATCATGTTTCCCAGCCCTGAAAATATATATCTCTTTATAGTGTCTCTATCTTGTCTTTTAAGATCCTTAGAAAATGATCACTTGTGTGTGAGCATGCACACAAAAACTGCATTAGTCACTATAGCTATAGGTTTATGTTGGCAGCAGCTTCATCTGTTTATCCATTGTGATTCCTGATTCTCTTCCAGAATCACCGTTTTCCAGAGTTCAATTCTATATTCTGTAGAAGTGTGACTGGATTTTCTTTTTCTTTAAATGCTCTGCTTTTAGTTGTATTAAATTGTTACTCTGATGGAATGACATTCCTATAGTCAGTGTGTCAACACCAAAGGTAGTGGTAGTGTTATTTTGACTGTTTGTGTTCACATCTATACTTCCAAAAAGCTCATTCTGTCTTTAGACAATTAAGTACATTCATCAATCTTCATATAATTCCAATAGAAATGATGATTTCCTAGTTAAAACTCTTTTTCTGAGAATGCAGTCATTTGTAAAACTTATAGCTGCCTGTTTTATTTTACTCTTGCAAGCAATATGAAATCAATATGTTACAAAGTTATTCACAGCTGTGCATTTCTATTTTCAGTTAGCAGTTGTAACTAAAATCAGTTTTGCTTGACAAAACCTGTTTTTTGTATTCCTGTATCTTAACGCTACACTGAATCGTTTAATCACCTTTTCCATTGTCTTGTTTAGGATTAAAGTTAGCTCATATGTATCTGTATCACTCCACTTTTTTCTTTTTTTCTGAATGGCATATTAGCTTACTTTCAGCTTTGTAGTATTTCAATACATATTAAAACATAATTAATTTGAGCAAGCCAGAAGATTTTTTTAGACAACTCTTTTAAGTTTCTCTGATTTAAGTTATGCAGCTAATGGTGAAATGTGTGGCAGATGGCTTTCCAATATTTTCTTACTTATTAGCACATTAGAAATTAGTACTCTATCTTCATATGAAACCAGGTCTACTTCTTTTGTGCATGGTTTCTACCATTTCCATCCAGTAGTGAGTCTCTGTCAATGTTAAGAGTTTTCTTCATATTAATAGTCTTCTGAGCTTCTTCTGATGTCTTTAACACTGATGGATGAATTTTGTCCTACCCCCCCTCAAACCCGGTCCTTAGATTTTTCTTACTATTTTTTTTCTATATTCAAAACTCCTGATTGATATTGGTTGCTGCCAGTCCCTCACAATCTTTCTGTTCATTAACTGTATTTTAATCACTATCTTTGTTTCATCTCATAACTGGAATAGACTTTAAAAGGAACTTTAACTTTGCACCAATTATGTATTTGTGGTGGTAAGTATCTTCTGTTTGCTCAGAACCATATAATCAAATATGATCACTGATACCCAAGCAACTAGCTATTTGCAATCCAATGATGTTAGTCTTTATGTGTTCTTATGAGGTCCAAATTAATTGGCAGGTTTGTATGGAATACCTTTTGTGTTTAAGATATTGTGTGGAGCTGTCTTCACAGAGTGGTGTGAGATTTGGTTAATGTGTGCATATATGCCTTCTGAGATCCTGAGAATAGAGCCATAAAATCCACTATTTATTGTTGGCCTAAATTGTTCTTATGTAAATATCTGTCTAAAGTTAATAAGATGTTAGTCTGCTTGAGTAATAAGAACTGCAGAATTTGGCCCTTTAATAAGAGCCATTAATTTAGTAGGAGGTTGGTAATTTCAAGGGTGGTGTGGAAGAGGAAATATTCATTGTGCAATCTTTTAGATGATGCTTACTCTTGGATCTAGTATACTAGATACCATTATGCCATATTAGCTGCTTAAAATAATTTGAGTAAACAAACAAGACCTACGTTTACCTTTCAGAAAAAGAAATGGTGTAAAGCACCATGCACGAATAACCTGTCATAAAATATTAGGTATGCATTAGGAAACAATTTTGGTTTGAATTATAGCTACTTCTATTGTTCAAGAAATGCCAGTGACATCAGCAAAGGTATTTGGCAAATCCAGTGGTAGGGTAATAAGTAAAGATAACTGAAAGTTAAATGAGGTTTCATTTTAAGTCTTTCCTCAGAGTTTTAAAGCATAGTATTTCCATATATTGTGTCATAAACATGCATGGAACATGTTTGTAGTACAATATATTAGTATGTCCTATACTGTGCCATAAATATGCATGGAGCTCACTGGCTGTTCTTTTGGCTGACTTAAGGTATGAGTCACCATTTCAGGTTGTAGTAATTAATTGTAAGTATTACTCAATGCAGTGGATATTAACTGAAGATCTTGCAATGCCAGGATCAGAAAGTGAGACAAGTAGTAATAAAGATTAAATGGAAGTATGGTGATGTCACTATGACATTGCTCACAAGGAGAGGTTTTGGCATGGGAAGAGTTTTTTAAAGTTCTGATGGTATTTTGTATCCTGTCAAAGACAGGAGGCCTGAGTAGAGTACTGCTGACAGGATAAAGTGGGATTTGACCTATACCTTGGTGTATCTTTGACCTGTCATCTTTGAAGCAAGAGAAGTGGGATGTTTCTCTCATAAAATTATAAACTCTAATCTAATCATGCATGGAACCAGTTTTACAAAAGTGATTATGTCACCTCTCTTGAATAATGTTACCCACATAAATGGGTATTTATAGGAATTAGGCATTAAGTTCCTATGCCAACTGTAAGAATAATTCATGCAATTCTAGAATTAAGTATACATAATATAGGAGGCTTTCTGCAAAGACAGAACTGTAGTGATTTATTGAACTTATGTTGAATCAATGTATTAATAATGTGCACATATGCACAGAGTTGCTAGTTTAAGTGTAAAAGCCAACATGCTTAAAGCAAGGCTTTTATACTGTTGGCCTGAACACAGTAAAAATACTTTGTATGTTTCACTCATAGATACTTTGTATGTTTCACTCATTTAAACTCAGGCAGTTTAAATGCATGGCAATACTCAAGTGTGGTCAGACATCACATACAGGAGTAATATTCAAGATTGAAGGCATATGAGAATATCTTCATGCATGTTCATGAAGTAGCACTTTGGAAAGGAGAAGCATTACTAGTGCAAAATTTACTGCAAAGATAGTGCAGTATTTCTCATTAGCAAAATTTCTTCAGTTTAAAGTGACAGAGAAGTCTGTATTTGCTTTAATAAAGAACCAAGAAAACTAAGCTATATTTGACTGTTAGCTGTTTGGTGTAGACACTGTTTGCTTCCACATGTTTGCAGGGTGCCTTGCACAATGGGATCTCAGTCCTTAATCATTATCATAATAAATAGAGTTATTTATATGAAAAATAATAAATTGGTCTTTCTGATCTCTGCCTTCCCAACAGGATACAGCCTTCAGATTGTTCTTTGTTCTTTTCCTTCCCTAGGCATACTGAAACTGCGTTTATTTAATACTACTTTGTTCCATACTTAAGCACTCTTCTAACATGTATTACTAGATGCTTTTCAGTTGATTCATATTTTTAATGAAAAAATATTTTCCTTTTATTTTTTTGCCTTCTCCATTGAACATAAATCATCTCTTAAGCTTCATAACTGTTAAAATAGGTGTATTTTCGGGAGACATGAGAGAGGGAAGAAGAAAAGTGCATTTAAACAATGAATTTCATGCAAATGTGGGTAGTGCTGTTTTGGTGAGCAATCTGGGAAAAATATAAAAATTTACTCATTTTGTTTTGGCATATCATTTCAAATACTGTGTATCAAAGTTATAGTACAAATTTGAAGTTGTATATTTGTCTTTATTTTTAAATAAATATTTCATACACTTTTCTTCCCCCAATATCATATCTATGTCACTGTTCAGTAAATTTGTGTAAAAGTAATTTTTACTTGATTTTTTTAAAGGAACTTTATAGTGGTAGCAAAGATTGCAATATCCTTGCGTGGATACCAGCTCTTCGAGAGCCAGTTCCTGATGACATTTCTGAAAAGGTAATGAATTTGTGAGTTTGAACTATAGTCTTTATGGCTGTTATACTTGGAGTGTGGTGTGGAAATTAGATATGAATTATGTGTTTCACCATCAAAATTTGCAAAAATTCCCACTTCAGAGGAATTGTTTCTCTGCAATCTTTTGACTGTTGCGGGATTTTGAGAGGACATTTTCTTTCATAGTCTAGTAAAATCTTTTGCAGACTTCTAGGTTCTCAAGTAAAAGTAGTACTTGTCATTTGGCTATCAGTCTATCAACTTCTACTTTAGCTTCCTTAATTTTGATACTGTCTGTAGTTTGTGCTATTTTGAGTTGGAAAGGTGCCAAAGATTGTGTTTTGAATTGTTTAAGAATATACTGTGTATTAAACAGTAAGATATTTCATACACAAATATTTTGATGCAAAAATATAATAAGATTCTAAATTAGTATATGAAGTAAGATGTTCAGGCTGTTACAGGGAAGATCATATGTAACACTGTTTACCAGAAGAGTACCTTCTCTCTCTTAATATTAGAGCTGGGCAGTAAAACTTTCAGTGAACAGTTTGAGGGGAGGAAATTCCAGGTTTGAAGGAACTGAAACCATCACAGAATCAGTGTCTGGTAAACTGTACTACTGTTAAAAAAATTTGGATATAAGAATGTTTTGGCTCATAGCATGCAAAAATTCCACTTTTTAAAATTCCTGAAATGTTTCATTTTGGATGGGGAAATGATAAGAAGCATAAAATTTTTGTAACATTTGCTTTGCTTTGTAAGACAACTTATTTCAACTTATTTCAAGACAACTATCCTACACTTAAGCAAAGAAGAAATTTTTGTAATATTTGCTTTGCTTTGTAAGACAACTTATTTCAAAACTATCCTACACTTAAGTGAAGAAGAAATAGGTCAGACAACTTGAACCCAAAAATATATTCTGTTGACCTGAAATTGACATGTTTGCTGTAACTGAGGATTTTGATGTGTGCGAATTGTTTTCTCTTAGTCTGAAAACCAAAACCAAACCCACAGTAACAAGATTATTTACCCAACCCTGATTAGAACTGCCCCCTTAAATTTGACGTGGTGGAGGTATGTAATATGTGCCATTGTTTTGAAATCTGTTAAGCTACTGTTGGCAAATGTTGCAGATGAGCACTGCTTCTGAAAGAAGCAGTTCTGCTGTCCATAGACCACTAGTTTCTACTCCTTCTCATGTGCTAGAACACCCATTTGAGTGCCTATATGACCAGAACCTGAGCCCAGGGTAGAAATAAAGAAGAAAAAAAATTACCCCAAGTCAAAACTGTGATTCAGTGCATGGTTCAGCTGCACAAACCTTTTAGCAAACCCTGGGGGGGCTGAGGTGAGAAATAGTTGTTGGATGTGGACAGAGGTCAGGACTACTTCTTGAGACAGTAGTGCTTGGTTATGCTGGGCCTGGGAAATTATGACTCAAAACTAGTGACTCAAAGGAAACGCAGTAATATCGACCTGTTACATTTTCTACCAGACATTTGTAAAGCTTCCAGTCAGTGGTCCAGATATTTTTTTGGTGAAATTGGAATTAAATAGACTGCTGTTTCTTTTCATAATTTATACTGTCTCTAATCAGTGAAATGGCCAAAGAAGTGGTTTAAAAAAATCCAGTACCCATGAGAGAGAGACACAACAGTTTGCCTACATATAGTAGTTTAAGAAATGCCTTTAACATTGCCCTTATTTGATTGTAGTATTTTTAATTAAGCAAACCACTGAGAGAATTTGTTTTTTCTTTAGTCTCTGCCTCAAGAGCATTTAAATCCAGCATATGAAGATGCATGGAGCAGCAGTGATGATGAAGGCTGAATTTCAATTACTTGCTGATATAAAATTGACCTTCAGGCACTGTGTTCATGGACTTTATCTACAGAATTGGATATTGTCAGATTTGTTACAACTGGATTTTTGGTACAGCTCTCTTAGAGCAAGGTGTTTCAGAAACAATTTTCCACTCTCCTCTGTGTTCTTTCTTCACTGTTACAGTTAAACCTAAAGGATTACTTTTTCATACATATGGACCTTTATACTTACTATTACACATTGGTATACTTTATTTAGTGTTGAACAGCTGATAAAGGAAAAATAAAAGCCGTTGGGACCAGTTAATAGTGCATTGTTTATGGCATCACTAATAAATACAGAAGTAATCCCTATGTTTCCCAGAGACATGACACAGAGGATTTTGCCTGAAGGAGGACTAACTCAGGGATACTTCCAGCTTATTTTTATCAATGTCTAGATGGAGCAGACTGCATACATTTGCAAGTGCTTATGTGCTGTGCAAGCTGACAGGATTTTGTGCCTGTTCCTTTGCATTTTCAGTCTTGCATAAATTTTTCTGTAAATACAGTATTCAGTTCAGAAAGAGGTGTAGCTGGAATCATCTATTCAAGTATTTATGTAGTTACTCTATCAACAAGTATCTGAATCTGTCCCAGAAAGTTAAGAATGGAAACTAGTTTAATTAGAGCTTTTGTTGCTCCTGTTAGCGGGTTTTTAAGATCAGTCTTCTATGTATGAATCTCTCACATTTCCCTAGCCAGCATAAACAATTCCTGGACAGAAACAGACCTGAGGTACAGTATGAGGCAGAGATTGGGTCACATTTAACGTTAGAAATATTGAATATTCAAACATTCAAAACTGTTTTCATCCAAATTGTGGTCCTAATGCCTGCTCTGTTTTGAAAGGGAGGAGCTTCGTGGGGATATTTTCTCATATCAATCACTAGTTTGTGCTTCAGAGGTATAATCTGAGAGCTGAGTTAGAGGTTTCCATCAGATGTAGATTGAGCTCTATAGAGGAAAAATTCCTTCCAAAACAGAGCAGATATTAGGACCACAAAATCAGTCAAAAGGAAGAAATATTGCACAGATAAATGAAAGATAATAATTTCCTCTTTTTATAGTGTGTATTATTTCTATGATTAGTATGCATTTTAGAATTAATTCACTATGCTGCTCTATTTTAATATCTATGCAATATATAGGCTATCAGTTTCTCTATCAATCTATAGACTAGTATTGTAAAATGATACCAAGTGAGGAGTGAGCATATCAAGGGAATGTTGTAATTTAAAAAGCGTCATATATAGTGCATATTTGCTGGGAGAGTCACAAAATTTAAGTTGCACTGTGAAGTGGATAGCTGAAGGGTAGAAGACTTCCAGACATTTCAGCTGAAGTCAGGGATCAGCCTGACACTGTCACTTTATAGAACAGAGAAGAGAATTTTCAATTTTTTTTTTCAAATGATAGTTTTCATTACCAATGGTGGCTGTTCCCTCTAAAATTGGAAAAACTGGGGAACAAATTTTAAGAAAGATTATACATTTTGATATTTCTCTTGAAGAGGATGATTTTGTGTGTTATAATTGTGCATATCATTTGTATATGCCAGCTGCAGTGAATGTATTTGCTATCTGAATTTCTAAAAATGTGCTCAGTAAATCATACAGCTAGTTATCAGAGAATAAATGCATTTTTAAAAATCTGTTTCCAGTTATCTGTAATCTGACTATAAATGGTGTTGATGTTAAAACAAACAAAAAAAAAACATAATCAAAAAAAACCACCAGCTCTATTGTGGACCGGGAATGGTATATACAACAGGAGAGGTTGAAAAATTACTGTTATTGAAAAGAGTGAGAAATCATAAAAATTAAACCTGTAAATAAGAATGTTGCATTAATTCTGTTTTTTGGAATGCTGTTTCTCAAATGAGTTCCTTTTCCTGTGCTTTGAGTACACAATTGTTGAGATTGGAAGGAACAACTGGACATAATCTAGTCCAAACTCCCTGCTTAGAACATGGTCACCTAAAACAGGTTCTTGAGGCTTGTGTCCAGTAGGGCTTTGCATATCTCCACAACCTACAAACCTGCTCCAGTGTTTGAGTATCCTTAAAGTATAGTTTTTTTCCTACATTTAAATGGAGTTTTCTGTACTTCAACTTCCACCCATGGCATCTTGCCCCATCATTGGATACCACTGAGAAGAGCCTGACTTCCTCTTCTTTACCTTTTCCTGGCTCCATCAGATATTTCTACACACTGGTGAGAACCCTCTAAGCCTTTTCTTCTCCAGACAGAATGGTCTGAGTTCTTTCAGCCTCTCCTTATGGGAAGGATCACCTTCTTCAACCAGCTGACAGCACTCTTCCTAATGCAACCCAGAATGCTGTTGGCTGCCTTTGCTACAAGGGCACATTGCTTGTTTAGAGAATCATAGCACAGCTTAGGTTGGAAGTGACCTCTAAAAGCCATCTAATCCCACCCCCCTGCAATAAGAAGGGGCATCTTCAGCTAGATCAGGTTGCTCAGACCCTGTCCAACCTGACCTTGAATGTTTCCAGGGATGGGGCACCTACCAGCTCTTTGGGAAACCTGTGCCAATGTTTCACCACCCACAGGGTGAAAAATTTCTTCCTTAGATCTAGTCTGAATCTACCGTGTTTTAGTTTAAAAACATTACCCCTTGTCCTATTGCAACAGGCCCTAATAAAAAGTCTGTCCCCATTTTTCTTATAAGCTCCCTTTAAGCACTGGAAGGCTGCAAGAAGGTTTCCCTGGTGCCTTCTCCAGGCTGAACAACCCCAACTCTCTCAGCCTGTCCTCATAGGAGAGGTGTTCCAGCCCTCTGATCATTTCTGTGG
>NW_010531129.1:8912-21519 GCF_000687285.1 Phaethon lepturus | reverse complement strand
TTGGCCTTCTGGGCTGCAAGCGCACATTGCTGGCTCATGTCCAGCTTTTTATCCACCAGTACCCCCAAGTCCTTCTGGGCAGGGCTGTTCTCAATCCCTTCATCCCCCAGCCTGTACTGATACTGGGAGTTGCCCCAACCCAGGTGCAGGACCCTGCACTTGGCCTTGTTGAACCTGAGGTTCACATGGGCCCATTCCTTGAGCTTGCCCAGGTCCCTCTGGATGGCATCCAGTTCCTCAGGTGTGTCAGCTGCACCACTCAGCTTGGTGTCATCTGCAAACTTGCTGAGGGTGCACTTGATCCCACTGTCTATGTCATTGATGAAGAAACTAAACAATACTGGTCTGAATACAAACTCCTGAGGGACACAGCTCATCACAGATCTCCCATCTGGACATGGAGCCATTTGACCACTACCCTCTGGATGAGATCATCCAACCAATTCCTCATCCACTCAACAGTCCACCAATCAAATCTATCTCTCCCCAGTCTAGAGAGAAGGTTGTTGTTGTTGTGGGGGACTGTGTCAAAGGCCTTACAGAAGTCCAGATAGATGATATCCGTACCTCTTCCCTTGTCCACTGGTGTGGTCAGTCTATCATAGAACACCACTAGGTTGATCAGGCAGAACTTGTCCTTGGTGAAGCCATGCTGGCTGTTTTGAATCACCTCCCTGTCCTCCATGTGCCTTGGCATAGCTTCTAGGAGTATCTGCTCCATCATCTTCCCAGGCACAGAGGTGAGGCTAATGGGTTGGTAATTCCCAGGGTCCTCCTTATATTGCACCCTTTTTTGAAAAGGGTAGTTTCTTTTTCTAGCCTCCAGGAACTTCAGCTGACTGCCAGGACTTTTTAAATAGCATGAAGAGTGACTTGGCAACTACATCAGCCAATTCCCTCAGGACTCTGGGATGCATCTCATCAGGTCCCATAGACTTGTATAAGTTCAGGTTCCTCAGGTGGTGTCAAACCTGATCTTCTCTTACAGTGGGAGGGACTTGGCTCTTCCAGTTCTCATCTTGTGATCCATTCCCTCAAGAGGTGTGGGAAGAGACACTGCCAGGCAAGACTGAGGCAAAGAAGTCACTGAGTACCTCGGCCTTCTCTTCATCCATTGCTACCAGTCGGCCAGTCTTGCTCATCAAGGGGGGTACGCTTTCTTTGACCTTCCTTTTCTGGCTGACATACCTGTAGAAGTCCTTATTATTCTTTGCATCCCTTGCCAAGTTCGGCTCCAGCCACACCTTGACCTTCCTGACCCCATCCCTACACAACTGGGCAGCATCCCTGTACTCATCCCAGGATACCTGTCCCTGCTTCCACTGCCTGTGCATTTCCTTCTTGCCCTTTAGTTTGACCACAAGGTCTCAACTCAGCCATGCTGGTCTCTTGCCTTCCTTTCCTGATTTCTTACACCTGGGGATCAAGAACTCTTGTGTTCTCTGGAAAGTGTCCTTAAACATCTTCCAGCTCTGTTCTGCTCCCTTGTCCCTGAGGGCAGCTTCCCAGGGAGTCCTATTGACCAGTTTCCTGAAGAGCTGGAGTTTGCTTTCCTAAAATTCAGGGTCCTGACTTTACTCTTCGCCTATCCCCTATCCCTCAGGACTGTGAACTCCACCAGTGCATGATCAGTGCAGCCCAGGGTGCCTCCAGTCTTAATGTCACCACTTAGCTCATTTGTGTTGGTGACCAACAGGTCCAGTATGGCACCCCTCTGGTAGGGCTGTCTCTTACCTGGCACAGGAAGTTATCCTCCATGCACTCCAGGAGGCTGCTGGATTGTCTACAGCTCACCATACAGCTTTTCCAGCACATGTTGGGGTGCTTGAAGATCCCCAACAGGATAAGAGCCTGTGAGCATGATGCCTCCTGTACCTGAAGTAAGAAGACTTCATCAATAGGCTCCACTTGATTGGGCAGCCATTACTAGACATGAACCACAAGATTCCCTTTGTTGCCACAGTGTCTGATTCTTATCCATAAGCTTTCAGCCTGCTCATGGCTATTATTCAAAGACAGCTTTTCATACTCTACCCATGTCTTGATGTAGAGGGCATTGCCTCCAGTCCTCCTTCCTCACTTGTCCCTTCTGAAGAGCCTGTAGCCATTGATAGCCACACTCCATCCCATCAGGTTTCAGTAATGGCAAACAGGTCGAAGCTTTCTAACAGCATGGTGGCTTCCAACTCCTCGTGTTTGTTGCCCATGCTGTGTGCACTGGTGTAGAGGTACTTTAGCTGGGCTGTTGGCCATGTCATGCTCTTAGAGGAACACCCTTTAGCTTCTTTGAGGTCTTTCGATGGTGTTTCCCTTTTGACTCCTATTACCTTGTGAGCCCCTGACTCATCTCTGTAAGACTTCAAGTGCGCTGCAGTGTAGCCAGCACATCTCAGAGCAACAGGCTGAGGGGCCTCGCTAGCACTCCATCCCTTTCACTTTGATGTGTCATCCCACAGCTTGTCCTGGGCAAGCCTGATATTATCCCCCTTCCCCTTTGTGTCTAGTTTAAAGCCCTGCCTATAAGCCCATTAGCCTGTGAGCAAAGACCCTCTTCCCCCTTTGAGAAAGGTGAATCCCATCTGACGCCAGCAAGCCTGGTGCCATGTAGGCCATCCCATTTTCAAAAAAACCCAAAATTGTGGTGGTGATATCAGTCACAGAGCCATGTATTAATAGACCAGGCCTGTCTGTTTCTTCCTATGTCACTGCCCGCAACTGGAATGAGAGAGGAAAAAATAATGGTCACTTCAGTGTCCAGCAGGAGTTCTGTAAAGCTGCTTTCCAGCAGGTTTGACCCTAGCCTCTTCTGGTCTATGGGCTTTTTCTTCCTTGATTGCGGGATTTGGCATTTGCCTTTATTGAGCATCATGAGATTCCTGTTTGCCTATTTCTCCAATATCTTGAGGTCCCTCTGAATGGTAGCAACACAACGCTCTGGTGTATCAAACACTCCTCACAGTCTTGTATCATCTGCAAACTTTTTGCAGGCACATTCTGTTCTATCATCAAGGTCATTAATGAAGATGTTAAACAGTACTGGCCCCACTGTCAGCCCCTGGGGTACACCACTAGTGACTGGCCTCCAATTGGACTTTGTGCCACTGATCGCATTTCTCTGGGCCTAGCCCTTTAGCCATTTTTCAATCTCACTGTTCCATTATCTAGTCTGTATTTTGTCAGTTTATCTATAAGGGTGTTTTGGGACACTGTCAGGAGCCTTGCTAAAGTAAAGGTAGACATCATCCACTGTTCTCCCCTCATCCACCAAGATAGACACCATATTGTAGAAGGCTATCAGGTTGGTCAGGCATGATCTTCACTTCATAAATCTATGCTGACTGCTACCTTCTCGTCCTTTTATGTGTTTGGAAGTGGTTTCCAGGATTATTTGCTCCATGACCTTCCCAGGGATGGAGGTGAGGTTGACTGACCTGTATTTTCTGGATCTTTCTCAAGACATGGGTGACTCTGGCTTTCTTCCAATCCTTAGAAACCTCTCCTGCTCACTGTAACCTTTCCAAGATAATTGAAAGTGGTCTTGCAATGACATCAGCCAGTTGTGGCTGTATCCAGTCAAGCACCATGGGCTTGTGTATGTCCAGTTTGTGTAAGTGTTCCCTAACTGATCCTCTACCACCAAGGTTATACCTTCCTTGCTCCAGACTTTCTCATGGTCTCAGGGACCTGAGATTGCTGAAGTCCAGTCTTACCACTAAAGACTGTGCTGAAAGAGCATTGAGTACCTCAGCCTTTTCTGTGTCCTTTGTCTCCAGTTCCCCTGCCCCATTTAGCACTAGGCCCACATTTCCCTTAGTCTTCCTTTTGCTGCTGATATACCAGTAGGTTTTAGTTTTGCTTTTCATATTCATCACCACGTTTAACTCTAGATGGGTTTTGGCTTTCCTAGCCCTATCTGTGCATACTAAGATAGTTTCTCTATATTCTTCCCTGCTTCCACCTCTTGTATGCTTCCTTTTCGTATCTTGAGTTTTGTGAGGAGCTCCATTTTCATGCATGCAGACATCCTTCCATCTTTGCTTTATTTCCTGCACCTGAGGATAGACCATCCTTGAAAATCAACCAGCTCTCCTGGACCATCCTTCTCATTCAGGACCATATCCCATGGAATTCTTCCAGACAGAACCCTGAATAGGGTTTATCTTGAAATGTGGGAACTTTCCTCTATACTTTTATGGGGTCATTTTCATACTGTTGCTGTATAAATTTTGCATATCAGTTTTGTGTAAGTTACACCATGAAAGCAATGTGGGATTCAGCTCAAGAGGAGGTGGGATGGGCATTATTTGCCCAAATATCTATCCACACAGGCGCCTGTTGGTTTAGTGTCTGAAGCTGTCCAAAAAAGTTCAAAATAGAAATTAGTTGACTTGGGGGCTTATTGTTCCTACCAACAACTAGTACCTTCTACACAGGAATCTTTCCAGATTCTCTTCTGGTATCAGTTGATGATTACATTCTCCTTCTTGACTGTTGTCACGTTTAGTTTGCAAGGTTTGAAACCTTTTGGTACTAGCCAGCATTTCAAACACCAATTTCTATGAAAATTCTACTTTGAATTAGTGGCACATATGTTATGATTTTCTTCAGTACTTTTAGTTTTTTGTAGATGTGGTAAATTTATTATTTAAGTTTTTTCTAAAAAAAATTGTTTTTATTTTATTTTACTTCTGCTGCATTCCTATGGTGGCTGTACTTAATAACTAAATACAGTGTTGCTATCTTCAAAATGAAAAATGTTAACAGGCAGTGAAGGTATGCTGCATATTATTTTTCACTGGAAGAACAAAGTACTAAGCTAACGGTGTCACTTGCAACTGTGCATCTCTTGCTTGTGTGTAAGTTAAATGTGATAATTAAATCTCAGTCTTCCCATTCATTTATGTCTATTCTGCTTCTATGCTTATAACATGTATTTTTATAGCATCAGAGCTCTTTCAGAACCAAAAATGCAGCAAGTGGAGTAGTAGAGACTTAATTGCACTTCCCATCCTCACGTCAGTCAGAAAAAAACTACATTTAAAAATTCAGTCAAGTGTCAAAAGAGGTGCTGTATTCATGTTGAAATAAAATTATTCACCTGAAAGGTGACTAGCTGATAGCGGGATTCTAAGTTCTTGTTAAAAACAGTAAGAAAGTTAAGAGTTTAAGGAGAGAGCTGAAGCTGGAATGATCTGCACTCTTATTGCAGTAGCAGCTTTAGGATCTAGTAGTCATACTCTGTATCAGGATACGTAGAGAAGTGCTTTCATCTTTTCAGGCTCTTCCGGGAATTGACTGTTCCTTAGAAGACTTGGTTTGGCAGCCAAAGCAGAGATTTTTATTTCAGCTTGATACAGCAGGTACCGAAAGAGGGAAAACAATTTATTTGTTCTTACAAGAGATCAAAGAATTTCCTTTCCCTTCCAGCCTAAGGAAACAATGGAGGTGGGAGTCAGTCTGAGACAGTCCAGCTGAAGAAATCCAGAGAGCCTAAGACAAGCCTCCCTCAGCTTGAGTGAAAGTTGAGTTCTGTAGAGACAGGAAGATAGGGCTCTGATTGTTTATGTCTAGTTTACGATGCTCAGAAAGAATCTGGTATTGAGACATCCAAGCAAAAACCTAGTTCGTTTTTTCCTCCTGTATACAAACAGGGAGGAAAGCATTAGCACCTGGGAATTAAATATGGTTAACTCGCAAGTATTGGGAAGAACGAGTTAACACCATGTGCTTACCTCCCTTTGCCCTTTTCTCCATCCCCAGTATACTCATTCTTACACACAGAGTGACAAGACAAAGTATAGGGATTTGTTCGCCACCTTTTTTTGCACCGTTTGGATTTTCAGTCAGGCCAGGCTTCTTGCTGCACATCTGTTTTTTTAAATCAAGAATGAGTTTCTCATATGCTCAGTCAGCTCAGGGCCCAGAATTTAAGAACCTTGTCATTATAACGCTCAAAAATTCTTAGATTTGGGAACATCAACAGAATTGACTCTTACATTTTTTTTCCCTTATGTTTACCTTTGTGTTATAATCCTTATTCTACCTTGAATGGAGATATAGAGACATATATGTATACATACACACACACGCACACATATATATATGTGTGTGTGCACACAAGATATAAATATATTTAAAATGCCACCACTTTGGCACCATTGGAAGATAGTTTTCTTCCTACCTCATTTTTTAATGCAGGTAAAGGTCTAGTGCATACAGTTGAGAACTGTAAGCTGTTCAGTGCACGTTGGCCTAGGATGTGCCACAACGAGTGGGTAAGCCTACCATTACCTTAATACAAATGAAGTTTGAGATATATAGTCAAGTTATGGGCATGTCAGTTAAACGAAGGGAACTGTCCAGATACATATTTTTGGCATGTAAAACATAGGAACTAACGTGGTTAAAGTAGTCCATAAAGAGAACTTCGAGTATCGGCCATGTGTTTAGCCACTAAGATGTGTGCTGAGGTTCTGACACCTGAGAGATGTTCTCGAAGGCAGTATATTGGTTTCAGTGGACAGCAGTTAATGCTTATAATATCCAACTAAACAAAGGTATGTAAAACACATCAGTAAAGTCCTTTTGTGTTGTTAAAGCTGAGTTAGGAAATGGACATGCCTTCTTCCATCCTCCCCTTGTTTGGAGTTTCCCACTCCAAAACAGGGGGAATGGAGGATAAAAAGGGGTGACTGAGTGACCAGGAATTCAGGCAGGTGCATAACTACTCCCCACAGCTTCATCCCTTCTAATCACATCTGTGTGCCGCATAGTCAGCCTTACCCACCAGCCCACACGTTCTGCCCAGATGACAGCTAACCGATGTCATCCACCACGCTGGCAACCCTTAACCACCCCCAGTCCTGCCAAATTCCACCAAGCCCAGAGTCTGGAAAAAAATATTTGCAGCTATTAAGGTAGCTTTTTATTTAAATATGAAAGAATTTTTTAACCGCATAGGCATACAGCTTTGTTCTTAATTTTCATTTTATCACCATTTGCTTTCAAATTAAGGCAGAAAGAAACGAGGAAATTTTTAGTTATGCACTTTAGCTTTGTGCTAACAAGGAGACTTTCAGCCAGTCACTGAGGTCTGTACACTTGGAAGGTTACAAATCCACCCTTTTCTTGCAGCTGTGGAACAGAGATGCATCTGCGATCCTAAACAGGTTTTATAGTAAATTTCCTCATGCCAAATCAGAGATTAAAATCAGCATTTTAAATCGGTCCAACCAGTTATTTTTACAGCCATATGTTTGTAATCTACAGCAACATGTTTAAGCAAGAACGGGGTAATTTATTCAGCAACAAAAATAATATGTCTTTGTTTAATACAAAATAGATTAACCTTTTGAGAAAGGGGGTGTTATTAAAACATGTTTGGCTGTTCTGAACAGTCACATGTGAAAGATACTGAGCATTTTCCTTTTCTATTGACTGCAAAGCATTTATTTAACAGGGTACTTGCTTTATATTAGTTACAGGTCTTAGCCTCCAACAGAATTATTAAAGCATTCTAAGAACATTTGGAATCATATTTTTAGAAGAATTAAATCAAAAAGCATATTCATAATAAACAGAGAAATATATTATGCTCTTGCTAGACATCATTGACAAGAATGAACTTACAATTGGTAATTGGTACCCGTTTGTATTTAAAATTTAAAGTTGACTCTTGATCCTCTCTGTTAAGTAGTTCAGGATGGCCGCTGAAGGAACTGTTGCTATTAGTGCCTGCCTGCAGTGTTTTACTTCCATCCACACAAACGTAACCTGGTCTGTATGGCGGATCTTTAATCTGCCAGCGCCGTTTTAAGAAAGGGGGGGTAGCCTGGGTAAAAGCGAAAAAAGAGGATCTTTTCCTCTAACTTAGGGTACGTCTGTTCTGCGGGCAGCAGCGACGTTAACTTTAGCTTAGGTGAGCACCCCCACCACAGGCTAATGTACCTGGCTGGGATGCTGCAGCGCTTCACCGACACGGAGCTTTGTTACTGTGTTCATCTGCTTCTTTCCATTTTCTGTAGATAATGCTGCGTCAACAGGGCGCAATGAAGGCAGCAGTTTGGGGACCCCATCTTTGCTGTGACAAAAGGCGTACCAAACAGTAGGTGTATGGTTAGAATACCCAGTTCTCACGTTTTGTGGCAGTCAGTAGGGAGTGTCCCGTGTTGCTCAACGGTTAATTACTGGTGCTATCACCTCCTACACTGTTCTCTAACACCTCAGGAAATCAGCTGATTATGATTCTCATGCTAGCAAACATGAAAAAAATGTTTGGGGACTTTATAAAATAGTAGATTTGAATGAAGATCTCTGCTTTTGCCCACCACTAGCTTTTCCAGGTGGGTGGAGTATATGGCCCAGAGAATTCCTTTTTGTAACCTGAATTATTATTAACCACATGCATTATGGCCTATGTGAGCTGAAACTAAGCGTCTGAAGTATCCAAATGGTCTGATACTGTTCTGAGGTTTTGCACTGCAGAACAGGAGCCTTACACTGAGCCGTTCTTCCGCACATCTTCTGTGGGAATGGTCACGTTTGGCACTTAGTGTCAAAACACTTGGAGTGTATTGCACGTTCTCAGGGTAGTGCATAAATTGTTTCCCAAGGAAAAAAATGCATCTCTAGAGTTGCATGGAACTTTGCCATCTGAATGCTATGCATCATTGTTTATAAAGAAGGTTTCCAGAACATTTAATTGTTTTGCAGACAGCTAATATACCCGAGAGCCCAAAGGAATGTTTGAAACAGCTGCTTCATCCTGTTCTGCCACTATGGGTAACTATTAAAGTTTAGGTTGACCAATGAAGTATATCAAAGTAATTTAAATAACGCTCAGTGATGGACTACTATATTAAACGTAGATACCTGTGAGACATGCAGGACTCTGGGGTATAAGAATTACATTGCTGCTTAGTAAATTCCCCTCTGTTGGATTATAGGTTTCAGTACTTCAAGGAGGCTTGTTCTGTGTGCCCTAAACATGTGTAAGTTCTCACTGGTGCATCTCAAATTAGTAGGAAGGCTTATTATTTATTCCAGTGGCCTGGAGCTCTGTGCTAGCAAAGGGTTTTTTTCCTGCCAGAGAGAGGAGAAATGATGCAAGTCAAAGGGTGGAAAGTGGTCCAGTAGTTCACAAAACTGATCAAGCATTAAGCCTGACAGGCATAGGAAAAAAGAAGATAGAGAGAGGAAACAAGGAAGCCGTTCTAGTTTATAGAAGAGAAGGTAGAGTCCTGCTTGTGCCCCAAATGCACAGGGTGTGCATGTTTGACAATCTTCCATGCTGTGGTGGTACATCACCAAGGCCAGTGCTTCAGTGGCACCCTGATCTCCTGAACCCTGAGCTGAAGATCCTGCTTCATGTGGGCCAGTGCACGGGAGCTGTGAAAGCAATGGCTTTCACGCTGCTCCATCTTCCCGCTATCTCCATTGCTTTACCTAGGGTCAATTAAATACAAATCTTTCATGGTCCCCAACTCCTGCCTCCTCTATGTCCCTCCCCAGCAGGCTGTTCATAATGATTGCTGTTAATTTGTATCTCCATTCTCTGCTGCACATAGCCATGCCCCCTGTGCTGGTTTTGGCTAGGACAGAGGTAATTTTCTTCATAGCAGCTAGTGTAAGGCTATGTTCTGGGTTTGTGCTGAAAAAAACGTTGGTAACACAGGGATATTTTCATTATTGCTGAGCAGTGCTTACACAGACTCAAGACCTTTACTGCTTCTCACGCCACCCCACCAGCGAGCAGGCTGGGGGTGCACAGGAAATTCAGAGACGACACAGCTGGGACAGCTGACCCCAACTGACCAAAGGGATATTCCATACCATATGGCATCATGTTCAGCCTAGAAAGCTGGGGGAAGAAGAAGGGAGCGGGAGACGTTCAGACCAATGGCGTCTGTCTTCCCAAGTAACTGCTATGCGTGATGCAGCCCGGCTTCCCTGGAGATGGCTGAGCACCTGCCTGCCCATGGGGAGTGGTGAATGAATTCCCTGTTTTGCTTTGCTTGCATGCATGGACTTTGCTTTACCTGTTAAACTGTGTTTATCTCAACCCCTGAGTTTTCTCACTTTCCCCCTTCCAATTCTATCCCCCATCTTGACATGGGGGGAGTGAGCGAGCGGCTGCCATGGGGCTTAATTGACAGCTGGGGTTAAACCGTGACACCCACACGGAGCTCTCCAAGCCACACTGAGGTCCTCAACATTTTACTCATCTGGTATTATTCATCAAGCTCTTCTGATTAAAATTGGTAGTTCTGTTTGCTTTTGAAATATTACCCAACCTCTCTGGGCAGTCCTTCAGCCTGTCTTCCCCTTTCTTCTCCATTTCCATTTGGCTGGCACGGCTACGTGCTTAGGTGCATGGAGTGGTTTGCCAGTTCAGCTAGTGTTTTGAGCATTGAGAACATGAGAGCTTTGATCTGAAAGCCATTTGGCTATGTTAGCGCAGAACAGTACCCACAGAATAAGGAAAATAGAAGGGAGGTTTCATCAGCTTTTTCGTAACCCTTTGTTAACATACACATGCAGTTTCTGGAATAACATTAGCTGCTTGTAAACTCACTTGGACCCAGTGCAATATTTTTCCATGAAGAAGCAGTTCATTAGTTCCCACACTTGCAGCATTAGTTCATTAAAGTCAGTAGAATAGAGTTGCCTTGAAAACCTGTAATCTAAATATTATTTTAATTTTATAATTGACCTATGTTCATCAATATTTCCACCTGCAATTTCTTAAAATCTTACAGTCATTAACAAACATGATCATGTAACAGTACAAGGTCCGGTTTATCTAAAAAGAGATTTAGTTAAATAAAAGTATAGTTAAGTATTGCAGAAAACTTTGAAAATCAGCAGCGCTACTAACTGCCATATTAAAGTATTTCTCAGCTTTATAACTTTGTGCAGTATAAAACTTCTGCCAGCTTTGTTGTTTATCCTCATTTGTGGATGTTACTTCTCCCTGATCTTTCTTTACCCAAATTCACATTTCTGCCTTTCTCCCAATCATTTCTTAAATGCCATTTCACTAGTCCAAACTGAATTACTTAATTTCTTTTAAAATATTCTCACTGCCTTGTCTCCTGTCACCATATCTAAGACCAGCAGCCCCCATGGTACAGAGCTCCAAGCCCTGCTCCATCCAGCATTGAGATTTTACCACTTTTTCCTGTATAACTATTCATAAAATCTGGCCTAACCTTATTTTTTGTGCCCAGAGTCCACTAACTTTCATTCCCTCATCTGCCATCTTGATGGCTTGCTCTTCTCTTGCTCACACATTTCCAGTCTGACATCTGTTTAATGAAAGGTGCCGCAAATTTTAAGATAGCTCCTGTGCTAAGATCTAGATATTTTCTTTTTACATTTGCTTTTTCACCTCTTTTTTTACCTTCACTTTCATTCTCCCAACATACACCCTCCTCTTTAAATCACTTTTCTTTCTCTTCGATACATTTCATAATTCTTACCTGGCCTGCCTGCGTAAGCTTTGTTCATTTACTCCTCCAGCAATTACCTCTACCCTTTTTACTTTTCACTACCTTACTCCAAGCTGGCCTACCCAGCTTGTAACTTTTCACTCATACCAGTTTTCCAGACTCACTTCTGTCGCTATGACTTTAGAAAATGAGTCAGGCATTTATTTATGGTTACCTCTTAAATATTCATGAGCTGTTTCTGCATTGCACTTTCAGTTTCATCCCATGCTGTCCCGTTGTTGTGGGTGTCCCCGGCCATCATTAACCCAGAAAATGGACAACTGACCACAGCTGACAATCATTAGACCTTGCTTCTTTTGCATGATCACATCATCCACTCCTTTCCCTTTCTACTGTCCTAAAGCTTTAACACTTCCATTGTGTCAGGACTCGCATCAGTCGATACTATAACACAGGTATATTAAACATATGAATGGTTTAATACAGGTGGTAAACCTTCATCTAACATTAGCAGAAAAATCAAGCAGTCTTTTATTTTATCCACGGGTGTATTCTAAATTATTACAGGATAATTAACCAAGAAATACAGGGGATATCTGAAGTACAATGCATTACAGTGCCTTGACAGACAGGCTTAATTTTGTTACAAAAACTGCTTTGGTGAAAATAAGGGTTCTCCCCAAACTTATAAAATCTGAGCTCATGCTGCACAAAGCAGAGAAGATTTTCGTGACTGGACTCTGCAGAAATATGGAAGTAAGTAGATATTTTGCATGACTCCAAATCCACCCCATGTTATCCCGCTCAGAGCTAACACCTATTCAAGAAGACAAAGGCGTTACCAGGGATGACGCAGTCAGGGACAGTCAGCAGAAGGAGCCCTGTTTATCTCCACCATCTCCGCCTGCCTGGGCTCCACCACAGCAGCCACCAGAGCCTGCAGCGTTTGAGCCCCTCAGGGCCGTTAAGTTAAAGACAGGACAAACAGGCACCGGGAAGTCCTTGGCTATTGGGTGCCTCACCTCTCCTCAGGTGGCAGGAAGGAAGGCTCTGGTACAGAACTGGGTTGCTTCTTTACTTTCCATGCACAAAAATCCTGCTTTGTCTTGGCAGAGTCTTAAAAACAAATCTAGCATAACGGAAGGAGTTTGTTGGGA
>NW_010531129.1:0-8705 GCF_000687285.1 Phaethon lepturus | reverse complement strand
GCTGATGCCCCCCCCCCCTCCCGGGCCAGCCTGTTCCAATGTTTGACCACCCTCTCAGAGAAGAATTTTTTCCTAATACCCAGTCTAAACCTCCCTTGGTGCAACTTGAGGCCATTTCTTCTCGTCCTATCGCTAGTTACTTGGGAGAAGAGACCAACACCCACCTCACCACAACCCCTTTTCAGGAAGTTGTAGAGAGGAATAAGGTCTCCTTTCAGCCTCCTCTTCTCCAGACTAAACAACCCCAGTTCCCTCAGCCGCTCCTCATAAGACTTGTGCTCCAGACCCCTCACCAGCTTCGTTGCCCTTCTCTGGACATGCTCCAGCAACTCAATGTCCTTCTTGGAGTGAGGGGTCCAGACCATTCTCCCACCTTTCTTTGTAGCCAGTTTGGAAAAATAAGGTGTTTTCTTAGGAACCCTAATCTAAAAGCCTTTTAACTGTTAAAGATTAACCATTAAAGCCTCTGTGGAAAAGCACACATTTCCCTGACACTTGACTCCAGCCTGCCACATTCTGAAACTCGGCTATTAGTAATGCGTCAATAGCTTGTTCATGCTTAACAGACTGATAGGAAAACAAGCTCAGACTCTACATGAAAAATACACAAAATGCAGGCTAATATATGTCTGGGTCGGAGCCACAAAAGCCTCTAACTGCAAGCAAGCAAGCAAGTGTAAGAACCCATCTTTCAGTGGCACAATTTGTTGGAGGTTTTGATTTTGACGAAGCTTTCTAACGAGTTTTCTGAGAGCAGCTTGGACGCTTGCAGAGGGGAAGAGAGGAGTGTTGCACATGTGCCTGTGCACAGAGGAAAAAGAATGAATGCAGCAAATCATGCTCAGGTGGGGGACATCAAACAAAAACGAGGTTTTTTAGAGAGGATGATAATGCATGTGAAGCTGGAAAAACAAAGCAAATTACATTTCAGAGCACACAACATGCTTCAGATAAGAAAATTCAATGCTATGGCACTGGTAGGAGTTTTCCAAAAGGTATCTACACTCATGTTGAATTTGGGGGCAAAAAATGGTCTAAATGCTTTACAACATGGTCAGATCTTTATAACTTTACCTGGATTTCCCTATAAGATTAACAGATATTTGGACCTTTCCTTTACACAAGGTGATGAAAAGCAGTTTCCAATGTCAGCAAGAGGTTTCCTACGCAGCATTTTGCTTAGTCCCTTTTTAGTGACATTGAAATATTTGTTTCTATCTCACCATAAAATCACGGTAGAAGCTATTTCACCATTTAGACTGAATTAGCTAAACTCTTTTTAAAGAAAGAGTATAAGGCAGACTAGGCTGTGAAATGTCTTTGTTTTTAGGAATTTCAGTGAAATTTCAAATGTTTTTTTCAATTTCTGCCTTAAAAGTAAAAGTAATTGGTTTTATTATAAATTCATTTGTGATTTGGAAGCATCTAGATCCTCTAGCAGAATCAAAGACCAAGCATCCTAAGACAACAACTAACCCAACTGACAACGAAAGAAGAGTGTGGGAGAAAGGGAATAATGTTGGCTTTTCTCAATTATTTATTTTTAATTGGGTTGTTGTTATTACATTAACTGGCAGTATGTAGGATGATTTAGTTCAATATTCTCTGCGATTTGCAGAATCTTAGACCAGAAAGATTAGGGGGCATGTCCTGACACAGAGCAGTAATTCATGTATGGCTTCATGTATGAAAATACTGCCACCTGAAGAAACAAAGATGCTTGGGGATAACTTCTTTTTCCTCATCTTCAGCACATGACAGAGACAACCTACTTTAAAAATGGTAAGAGAGGATAGTAAGCTGTAGTAAGTAATTTAGTCCTTTCTTTGTGTGACGATAACATTAATCTGGTGAGAGATTTCAGCTGCATTCATATGTATGAGCTTGTGTAGCCTTTGAGAATTTTTATGCTTGTGGAACATGTTATAAACAATAAAGACCATGACCAAGCCAAGAGCAGCCTAGAAGACGAGTCTGAAATGTCCTGAAAGACTTGACGTAAATTTAAAATTTCCATTCTGTCCTCTTACTACATCTCTCAGTAGAAAAGGTGAGCACAATAAATATAATAAAGGTCTACCTCAACCATGCTAAGTCTCTGGATAAGACAATAGTTGTTAGGAAGGAAAAAGAGTGGGGACAAACCTTCAGAGTATTCTTTAGAAATACTTGAGAAGCCATGTCACAGAAAAAGACCAGTAACTTCAGTTAACAGTTTTCTACAATTCCGTGGTTAGGCTTTGAAGAGAAACTATTGGCTTCTAAGAATACAGAATTCTCCCTATGCTCTGCCTAAAAATCATTGGTTTATGTGTTTGTGAGTGTCACCTGCACGGAAGAAACAGTATCTCAGGTGTAAAACTGGTCTATGAATGTAGGTCTTGCAAACTTCACCGAAGATTTATCCCCAAAAATTTCTCCAGCGGAAGAACATCAGACGGTGTATTATTCCATAGTAACATGCTGTAGACTAACACACGCAGAAGTAACAGTTCGTTGAACGGTAACAACTAAGGAAGTGTAAGCTTTTTTTTTTTGAAACGCTCAGGTTTTTAACTAAGATTCAACACACTGTAAAGAGTTGCATTAATCTCAGCCAATCTCTGTTTGAGCTGTTCTTATAACTCATTACTTTGCCTGGGGCTACCCTAGAGTGAGTGTAAAGGCATGTCAAAATGGGTGGAGATATGAAAACAAGCACACTTAAAAGGATTTTTTCTCAGCTCCCACCTACACCTAAGAGTCAAATAATGCTCTGCCATCTGATCTGAAGCCACATTCCCACTTCCACCTTTTACTCTTGACCTATTTCAATTCTCAGCCCCAACAGTAAAGACAGCATCTACTATGAAGCGCGCTGTACGACGTAATGCAGTTCCCTAACATGTCCCCAGATGCAGCTGCTGAAGCTGACACGAGTCAGCCTGGGAGAGTGCTCTCAGTGGGAATACAGGCCTGGGATATACCCTGTAGCAACAATATACCCTCTTGCACTTGAAGTCTCTCGCTGACAAGTCTAATTTCTCAGCTGGAATAGGAAGATAGTGATCTTTTTTTGGAAGAAACCATTTGGCTCACTGCGTTCAGACTAGAAGTTTCCCTAGTTTGTTTGGTGAGTTTTTCCCCACCTTCCTTCCATACTGGCCTTAGAGTCCTTCACAGAACATTTTAGATTTCACGGCAGATTCTCCAAGACAGAATGTGCTTTTCTAGTCACGTTACTGTTCACATCTTTAAGCCTTGCCTGGAGCCTCGCTGTCTGATAGCTCTGCTGCCCTTCTTTAAACACATAGTGAAGACATCTTTATCTGCAAAAACTCAGTGTTCTGAACTGTTGCAAGTGACATTTATGGTGAGTAGTAATAAAGGAATTTCCAGCCCTTCGTAGAAAAATTAGACTACTTTTAGCCCACCTCTGTAAGCAAGTCACACCTGTATCAGCAGTAGCGCTGCTTGTTAGCAGTGTCCACTTAAAAGACACTCTCATGGTTGCCTGGAAGATCAAGGATGCTATGGCAATACAAATGCATCCGTGTTCGCCTGCAAAAGGGTGTGCAGGTTTTCTTCCATGAGGCACTAATAAAGCCAGGCCTGTAAAATCCCCCAAAGGAGGCAATGCCCAGCCCAATAACAGCCCAAGCAACTGTTGATAACCTCATGGGGTCAGCTCCTCTCCTCTCTCCTCCACTCCTGCCACGGTGCCAATTAAGTACAGCTCAGCTTTGTCAGGCTCCGCAGTCTGAGGAGTGTTTACTTCAGTCCTCAAGGAAGCTTCAGTTACTTGCTCTGAGTTTGCTGTTGCTGTGGTTATGCTACTACCAACACTTGAGCTGGGGAGAATAAAAGGAGTCCAGGTACGTTTATATGAAGAGTTGTGACAGTAATATAACTGTGTATCCTTTAGAAAGAGAACTTTAATCACAATGGAAAGGCATGTGTTGTCTTGCTGGTGCTTGGTGGTGACTCAGGTGCTTTCTGTGAAAATGTCAGATTTGATTGTAGCAGCTAAAGGAAAGAAAAATACAACAAGTAATGCTTTGAATAAAAGTTTCTGTTATACTCTAACACGGTCTACCTTCTTCCTCATGGAGGAAAAGATAGTGATGTGTATGTATCTCAGTGCTAACTGGTGAGGAGTGTGCAGAAAAAAATGGGAATTTTTTGTTTGGAGAGGGCTAGGGATAGATTCATGTAAGTCAATGAGAACTGTTGAGCACAGATATTTGCGCAAGTGATTTTATTTTCACTTTGTTTTGCTGAAGTCTTAAAACTCGGATTGTGGGCTCTCTGCTATCCCTTGGAGAGAGTGTAAAAGGTACCAAAAAGGGAAGATGCAAGAAAAGAGTATATTCTTGATGCTTGTTTCCATGGCGTGAACATGTCAGCCAAGAGGAAGGGAAGACCATGGGCAGCACTGAGCAGGAAAGGGTTTTGGGGTAAAATTGTTTGTGTAACAACACTGTGAGCTGGAATCTGCATCATCCCCTCTGAGCAGAATGCTGAAAGGACCAGCCTAGTGTAACAGAGCTGTGATCTTCCCAGGCTTTTGCAGTGGGCAGATGGATAACTGAGCGGAGAGGCTCAGGGCATTGACTGCTGCAGTTCTTTCTGCGAAAGCGTGATTTGCTGCAGCTTCAGTGTTAGGTGTTTAAATTAAGAAATACCAGAACTATCTGGTCATTCAACTTTTACTGCTCTTTCTTATGCTTATGCAGCATTAAGGTCTATCACTTAATATTATTTTCAGCCATTCTTCTGGATGAAAATATACAATAGCTCCAACTCTTGGCAAATTTTTGCTGATAATTATTACAGAGTTATGAAAATTACCTTAAACAGTGGACTTGGTCCAAACTCTCACTGACATAACTAAGATGAGGATCCACCATGCAGGGAATGCTGTCAATGAGCAGGACACTAAGGCTTGTTCAGCTGCATTACTCCCTGAGCATTCTTCTTCTGTGGGGGGCAGCATATAGCCAGCATTTAGGATGTCAATGGTTTTGGTTTTCTTTAGAAAGAAGCTCTTGAGACAACTGAGTATATTCTCTGGTAGAACTCTGTTTCCTTAAAAACGGTGTTTCCCAAAAAGGTAATGGGGCAAAATATCAAGCTGACAGCTGCCTCCTTCAGAAATCCAAGTCTGTTTCCATAAGGATAGTGTCTCTATGACAAATAGTTTCTTAGTTTACTACAAAAGTTTTCTTTGTACATGTTTCCCTTATTTTCTCTCTCTCCTGCACAGTTTCAGCTCATGAAGTATCCTGAAATGTGCCTGGAGTTCAATGGTTATTCACACTGCACAAGAACTTGAATCTTCACATTTATACATTTTTACATTGAGATTATACTCACAATGTTAGTGAGGTTGGCTCTTTTTTTCACATATAGTTTTCAGAGATGGGACAGATTAAAATGAAAAATCTGGTGATGGAGGTTTATGATTTTTGGGAATACGCTGCCCAAGTGTGTTGGCTTTGATTTTCTCACTACATTCAGTAAGGCTTCTTTGGCTGACCGCAATGCACTTTTTGCAGGTGATTTACTTCTCCTTCCTGCTATAGAGAGTTGCAGACTCAGTTGAAGACTACCAGTTTTCACTTGAGAAGTACAGTGTGTATATAATAAACTATATTGGATAACGTGTGTGTGTATATGCATTATATGTATATTTATATATACAGTATATCATATATGTGTATGTGTCTATAATGTATGCCTCAGCTACACAAAGGATCCTGTTCAGAGGATTAGGTAGAAAAAACATTTTTTTTTCTGCAATAAGCAGTGAGCAAAGTCTGAAAGTAACCCCACCTGAAAAATGAGAAGGACCGCAGAGGGCCCTTTTGTCACCAGTCCAGCTGCCAAACACAGCGACACGCTGTGCTGTTACAGCTGTGGGATACAGGCCCTTGCACCAGAGCCTGCCTGGGACAGGTTTGGCAGTTGTGACTCAAGAACACCGGTGCAGGTGCACAGGCAAAACAGATGATGTTCTCGAGGAAAGCAAATCTTGCAAACAAGATTTGGGTAATGTTAGCAAACCAGATGTTCTCTAGGAAAGCAAAGCTTGTAAACAAGATTTGGGTAACGTTTGCACCTCTTCAAGATTGGTATGCAGATACCTGTTGGTGTTCTTTGGATGACTACTTTGCTTGGTTACAACTGTTAGTATTTGAGCAAAAGCTCCCAACCCTGTTGGTGCACTAGGGAGCAGCTCCTTCAATTCTCCTGCTCGTTGACTCTTCAGGCTTCAAATACAGTCCTAGAGAGCACTCATCTCTAAAGGACTCTTAAAACACAACCTCATCAACAGAATATCAGTCTAAATATCCTTTAGTCAGTAGAAAAGTAGCATCTGAGCTATTTGGGTTCTAGTAAGGCAACAAAATAAGGAAAAGCATTGGTTAGCAGTATTCAAGGCAAGCACGGTTCTTCATTCAGTGTAGACCAGGAGTTAAGCATCTTGTAAAATCTGGAGAGCTGTCTCCAGTGTCTACATTCACTGCCCTCCTGCCCTGTTCTTGGATGGTGAATGTAGGGAACTTAAAAGATTACTTAAATTAACAGTAACTCTCACATGCAGCTTTCGCGTGCTAAGCACTGAGAAAACCTGGTTGCTGTTAGCTGCCTCTTTTACAATTTAAATGCCCCTGACTTCCTGTGTGTCTCTGCTTTCTTTGTGTGTTCAGGGCACAGCTGTCTCTTTCATGCTGCCTTTCCCGTGCTGCATGTTAATCATTTACCTGCCATGAGCAGGTCAACCTTTATTTCTGTCCTCTCCCAACCCTCACAGACTTGCTTGATGATTCGAATTACCTTTGCTCCTCAAGTGTGTGGAAGGCGAGGCCACTTACTCTCTTCATGGGGCTCCAAAGAGAGAAGTAGCAGCTGTTTCTGCTAACAATGTTGGCATCAAATATATTAGCTTGCATCTGGTAATTGTTATTTTTTTCCATTAATGACAACAGCCTTGCGTTTTGAAGCCTACAGGTGACCTACTTACTTTTTATTGTTATGCACCACGGTGTTCCATTTTGTCTCAGTCAAGGCAGCCCTATCAGGCATGGCAAAATAGATATTACAACACATGAGGAATATTAGTTGCTTGCTGAGCCACATAGCCGCGTCCCTCTGGACAAGTCAAGACTTATTAGCCTTAAGTCTCCCAAGGGCTCTGTCTGAGCAGGGATGTACTGGTTCCTAAGGTCTGTTTCTAGTTTTTCTTGGCTGATGTCTTAGCAAAAAAATGGTTTTGAACCAAGAAATCAAAGAAAAGGTTACAACTTCTGAAAATTAAGGGTGTGGGAGAATGGGATTTTAATTTTGTTTTGTGATTTTCCACTCCTAGGTGAGGTATACAGTATTGCTCAATGGATTACCATATTTCTACATATCCTTTTTGGCCAAACCCAGTGATCTTATTAAGATGCCCTTTCAAAAGCCCCAGGATTTCTTCACCTGTCATAATCTTAACAATTCCAACAGGAGCATGAAGCAAATCCAAAAGCTCAAGGTTCTCCTTTAACCTCCAGCCTAATCAATTGCTCGGTGATGTGCAGTTTCTGTAGGATCTCTGTTACAAGCTATGTTTCTCCATCCCCGTCCCACCACCTGTTTTTCAGCCTCTTGTAACATTTCCACACTCATAACAAGATTTCTGTGCTGGTTCTGCCTCTTGTGGTCTCAAACTTCTAGTTTGAGCTTCTTGCTGTCCTCCAACTCGCAGGCCCCTTCCACACTTGCACATTGACCATGTATTCATTTCAAAGCATCACTTCACAGTCCCTTCACCTCGTGCTTTTCTGCACATCATAAAAGGTTTCTTTTCTTCAGTTGGCCTTCCTACCCTCTCCCTGCTCCTTGGTTTTGCCTATTCGTTTGGCTCAAGCTATCATCTCTGTGCTAACCATCTCAAAAAGCTGTGATTCATAGCTTTCTGTGGATGACAGTGACAAAGTACAACGGAGCACCTGTTTACACGCTAGGAATTCCCCATCACCTTTCTTAGTGCTCCTTGCTTCTCTAGACGGGAGCCTTTGGGGAGCGCTATCTTCATCCTAAGTATCTTCTACCTCTGGAGGCCTTGGAGTAGACCGAGGGGCCTCTGGAGAACCCCCTGAACGTGGCACCAGGGGATATGGCAAAAGTTAGAGAACCAGTTGTCTCTTCCCCATTCCCAGCCCTGGCACATCAGGGAGCCCCGCTGGGGGGGAAGGCACGGCATCCCACCCTGGCCTGCTCACCCTCCCCAGGTGCCGATGTCAAATGGTGCCCGACCCTGCTTCCCACCTCTTGGGAGGGGCGGCAGCGCCGGCACCGCTGGCAAGCTGGCTGACTGACCGACTGACTGGCTACCTGACTGAATGACTGGCCAGCTGACTGGCTAACTGACTGGCTCATTGATGCTGGCTGGCTGACTGATTGACTGGCTGACTGAATGACTGCTTGCCTGCCTGACTGGCTGGCTGACTGGCTGGCTGACTTGCTGACAGGCAGGCTGACTGGCTGACTGACTAGCTCACTGGTTGACTGGCTGACTGACTGGCTGACTGACCGGCTGGCTGACTGACTGACTTTCTGACTGAATGGCTGACCGACCGACTGACTGATTGACTGACTGACTGACCGACTGACTGATTGGCTGTCTGACTGACTGTTTGACTGACTGTCTGACTGTCTGACAGACTGACTGACTGACCGAC
>NW_010531128.1:0-7263 GCF_000687285.1 Phaethon lepturus | reverse complement strand
CATCAGGGTACACTGTGCACTGGTGTCCACTGAAGCCTTATGCTCCTGTGGGTCTGATGTGCCAGGCCATCGAATCCACACAGTCCAATAAACTCGGTTGTCCCCTTCCTCCGCCTGGCTGGAAGCAGGGCCCCTCTAGTCCTGGTCATAGTATTTGCTACTCTCTTCTAACTACGAATCAGAAGTCCCTCTACTAAGATCAGAAGTAAGATCATCCCTTCTACTCTGTCTGGGGAACTCCCACTGGAAACTGGAGCAGAAATTTTCCTGGAAGAACCCTCTTTTGCGGTTGTTTTTCCTTGCAACTCACGTACCCATGCCTCTAGGGTCGAGGTAGATTTTCCATCCCGCTTCCTCATGTCCTCTCTGTGATCATGCAGATAAAACCACAGGGTGGCCCGTGGTGTGTACCCGCTATATCCTCTCTCCTGAGCAGAGGAACACTTACTCCTAATAGCTGAGATACTGATCCATGCAGGTGAGGATGAGGACATGGCCTCTTTGAATTGCTGGAAGTCCCGGGACAGTTTCTCGGACAGTTTCTCCACAGCCGAGACGCAGGCCTGTAGGGAGGAAGAGAGATTTTCTTCATCTTGCCGGAGCTGGCCAGCTGGGGCCGGAATGACCGCAGTGCCTGTTGGTTTGTCGTCAGATCCAGAGACCTTCTCCTCCCCTGGAGGGTACTGAGTAGTGTTGAACAGGGCTCGGTAGGCGTGGGCCAGGCCCCAGCACGCCGCAGTGCTTTGTGTCTCTCTGGAATTGCCAGGGTGACAGCGCACTTTGTCCAAATATTTTACTAGTTTTTCAGGATTCTGCACTTGTTCAGCGGTGAAGTTCCAAAGCACTGGAGGTGCCCACTCTCCTAGGTACTTGCCCATACTATCCCACACACCCCGCCACTCGTAACTATCCAGCCTCGGGGCAAACCTCTGGGTGGTTTTCTTAAATAGTTGATTAAAATTAAACAAGACCTGCAACACATTCAAGAGAGATAGCAATAGAACATGCTGGTTTGTACATCCCAAGGATATTCACAATTCTCAAGAGCTATTGTAACTAGCCTGAAGGAGAAGGGGAAGGTGAAGGAGCGGGAGAAAGTGTCCACTCTTGTCTCCCCCGTAGACTGGCTCTCTGAGGAGAAAAGGTAAAGAGTGTAATTATTAATAGTTTCCGAGAGATGGTTCCCGAAGTTTGGAGATGATGGCAATGCTGAGTACAAATACCAGATTAGTTTCACAGCCAGTAACTTTATCATATCATAAACCAGTGCTACACGGTAGCAAATTGATAACCTTAATCCAGGCCCCAGAGATGATAAACAGCACAACAGGGAGCATATACAGCAATTAAGGTGTTACCTAACAAAACCCTGAGAACAAACACAAAAACTCTGAGAGCAAATAAATCAACATTGTGACCAGTGACTATTAAGTAATGTAATGAATGCTTATAAAAAATTTGTTTTAACACACTCTGGTCAGGTCTGTCGTTATGTCAACCCTTTGAGTCCCACGTTGTGCCAGAAAGGACTCTCGCATCCTGCTGGGGAGTGAGCAAGCGGTTGTGTGGTGCTTAGTTGCTGCCTGGGGTTAAACCATGACACACACCCATTCCCCCACCCATAATTTAGGCATTCTCTCTCTGCCCCGTTCCTCTCTCTGATGACTCTGCTTGTGTTAAGTGCATTTTAGTATCGCTTCCTTCTTCCTCTGTTTTTTAATTTGGCCCAGATCCTTGATCCACATGCAGCCTAGTGGCAAATTTCTATGGATAATATGTCACACGTTACCCTGTGTTTGTACTGTAAGTGGCATTTCTGTACAAAATGCTTATGAGCATCCCATGGTACAGACTAGTTTGCACACTGATTTCTGTACAAGTGAATGAAAACTGCAGTGACTGTAAATCACCCATACTAGTATAAATTCAGAAATGTATCTCTCTGTTGCTGACCATGTTGTTCAGGATCTCATTTTCTGTTCTTTGTTTGCTTAGTGTTTTAAACTGTGGTGCATGTGCAAGGAGTGAAGATCAACCCTAAGCACGTTCAGAAAGGAGTAATTTTTCTTTTACTGTTTGAAAGAAATAATTGCAGACATAAATGTTGCATTTTCTTGGACAGTTACATTCAGTTAGACTTTAAGTACAATAATTTTACAGCAAGATCAAATAAGAGTTTAAAACACTATAGTTCCCAGTGTGGTCATGCATTACAAGTGACATTTGGGTCAGCTTACCTATGAAGGCAAGTCCTTGTTCCCATTTAATTCTTCATTGAGTGGGGCAAAAGTGAAAATCCCATTTTCTCATTAAAGAGAAAACGAGGCAGTTGAACTGGGAAATACCAGCCCAGCCCTAATCAAAATTTATACTCCAGATTCCTGGAACCACCCTTCCCTTCCCTACAGCGTTTTCTGCCAAAGCTGCTCTGTCTCTCCTGCTTATTATCCCTTGTTTTAACATCTGGCTATTTCTTGTTGGGTGCCTATCTCTACACTCCAGTTTTTCTATTAATATCAGGATCTATAGTACAAATTTCTACAGGTATAGCACACATTTGAGAATGAGCACTAAAATGGTAATAGTAGTTGGGTTGTGTATAGGCAGATTTTGAGCAGAATGGATTTGTATGAACTTGGAGATGTGGAAAGGTGTGACATCAAAGTGCACGGTGGGGGTTTGGAGAGCTGACGCACTCCTGTGCACATCGTTGGTGATAGGCAGGGGGGAATGTTGCTTTAGCCCCCCCCAAATTCCACTCTTTCTTACTGCTCTGTGTGCATCTGTACCGCTGTGCTAGCTCTACTTCAGTTAGGGTCTGGGCGTTTTGTGTGGGGTGGTTGTGTTTTATAGTTTTTTCAAGGCTTTTACTACTGCACTGGTACAATTGCACACATGCAAAATCACATTACTTTATGTACAATTACACAAAAGGTTCAACTTTCAATAGCATTAAAATTGCATACCTTCTGACTTCAGTAACGAATATTATGTCCATTCCATTTACCAACATTTCTTCTCTAAATATAGTTTCTTATGTATTTTAACCTTTGTAGTATTGCAACTTTATATCACAAGCAAAGTACATATGGTAGGGGTCATAAAAGACCACATGCTTACCTGTAAGGATTTAATTATTTTATGCAAATTATAATGTTGTGAAAAGTAATTATCTTGTCTATTAGGATTTTGCTGATATTCTTGTAAACCGAATCAAAAAGGAAGTTTGCAACACTCCCATCATAAGTACTGTGCTTTTCTCCATTCCCAGCTGTAAACGGGAGATTGCCCAATGGGACTATGACACTGTTACACTGAAAATATGAGGCAATATTTTAAACAGATCTCCACAGCAAATAAATACCCTCTATCTGAGGTATTTTAGGCAGGTTACAACAAATCACTTTTGCACAATGCCATGGAAACTACATTGCTGCAATTTAAATATTACTAGAAGCAGAACACAGGTGATAATGCTCCAGTGCTTAGGACAGGGCCTGACACACTTCAGTTTACGAGTATAGGCATGGGCAAGAGTTTCGTGTGTAATATCCCACATATGCATGTAGCTGGAAACTGGTATCACTAAATCAACTGTAGTTTAGCCAGTTAAGGGAAGAAATTAGAAGTATTGATAAGTTTAGAGAAAGTTAGTTTAGGAGAACTCGAAGAAGACGCTCCTTTATTTCCATGGTCAGTCTCTCAAACCATGGGAGGTTCCAGTCAAAACTGGAAGAGGATGGAAACTTATCCAGAGCAGAGATGAGGCACGAGTCTGTTTCAGGTATTCAGGAAACGCTTGACCCCCCTGGAATGGTAGGAATAAAAGCTGACTTCAGTGGTGGCATTTTGGATAGACGTAAGGGCAGGGCTGCTAGTATATAGTAGATATTTAATGTGACCAAACCAAGGGAGATTTTACACGCAAGTGGAGAGAACACTTCACCTCAGGGTGAAGAAGATGAAATAACCAAACAGTCAAGGCATGCAGCTCCTTCTCACCACTGTTTTTCCAGAAGATCTCTCTTAGCTTCCCTTATTATATGATGTGTACATGATGTCTGCTGAAGAAATTTCTAGAGAATAATGCCTAACA
Organism: Phaethon lepturus; assembly: GCF_000687285.1. NCBI lineage: Eukaryota > Metazoa > Chordata > Aves > Phaethontiformes > Phaethontidae > Phaethon > Phaethon lepturus. The sequence continues at coordinate 3,167 of NW_010531128.1, read as the reverse complement.
GTGGATGTCTGTCTTTGCCTCTAGTGATACTTACATGCTTCCTCTTAATCACAGAAAAGTAATTGACATTTCATGTCATTTAAGATGTACTATTTCCCATTGCCTCTGAAGATCTGGGGAAACAGAACTCCTCCCTTCAAAGAGGCCACCACTCCTCATGAAATTAGAGGAATTTCTCATGGAAAGAGATAATTTGGAAAAAAAGTAACTGTCCAGTAAGGTAGTCAGTAGAGCAGCTGGGAAGGAGAGAGGAGAGGTGGAAAATCATTTGAGAATTGGCTAAATGTTTCTCTTAAAAGACTTTCCAACAGAGAAAAGAGCTCATCAATGTAAATGTCAAATTTTAGAAAGCTGAAACCAATCTGCTCTGGTTTGGGTTTTTTTAGTGAAGACTTTCTAGCTTTTGATTTTACCACCATTTTCTCCTAGAGGGTACAGTCCTGTCCTGACCTGCTGGTTTCTTGTACTTCAGTGTCTTTTAAAAACTGGATTCCTCCATCCAGCATGACAAGATTACTAGAGCTGGTCAGGTAGAAATAATAATGCAAAGTTTTTAAAACTTTTTTTTCTGGTTCCCCACTCCCCAGCATCTGGAGTTATTGGGGTTAGGTAATTGGGCACTATCTAATCACAATACCTGAGTCAATGAGTCAATGAGTGCCCATGTGGAGCAGCAGTCTGAATTGCCTGCAGCTTGTGACCGCTGAAGTGCTGAGCTGTCTGAACCCTATCTATCTTCCCTTCCTTCTGGATAGGCATGTTTTGATACTGACAGCATCAAGAAAGTGACCCACAGCATCTGTCAGCAACAGATTTCTCAGCCTCCTTTCAGCTGATGGAAAATGAATATTATTCAGAAGACAAAACAGTTATAGGAAGTTTGATAGACAACCTCTTCATTTCTTCAAGCTGTCTTTAGTGGTTAAGTCCTAACAGCAAACCAATTCCTGCACTAAGTAGGAATAGTGGGAATGAAAGTTATTATCAGTGTTTATGGTTTTTTTCCTAGTGTAGTTGGGATTTGGTGACAACTGATAGAAACTAAGTAAGTGGAAATAATTTCTTAATCACAGGAAGCTTTGGAGCTTCTGACTTTGAGACAACCCTACTTCTGGCTTACTTCATGCATCACTTCATCTATCTCACCACACTGAGTAACATATTTTAGGGCATCTAAACTAATACGTCAAGATATAAACCAGGCTGAAGAATTAGACGGGCTTAAGAATCTGTCATTGTGTAAGGTACTCGTATGGCAAATGAAATTCTACTGTATTACATTGTGTAATTCCCATAGGTCAAAATTTCTGCCTCTTGGCTAAGGCAAGAATTTAGACTGGCCTCCCAGCTTGCTCAGAGTTCAAAGATCCTTGAATCTAAGAACACAGGTCTATCCCTGCTTTGACCACAGCTCAGAAATCTTCAGTGCAAGGCTGTCCTAAAAGCTTGGCAATAGCCATTCTTCTAGCCTTCCCTCTACTGTGTGTTCTCTGAGCAATCTTCCTGCTCTTTCTTGAAAGCCTAATGTATAGAATCATAGAATCATACGATCATAAAATCATAGAATCTATAAATACCTTCAGTGTTTCACAGAGCTCCCTGTGCAGCCTAGGCTATGTTCCTCACCACTAAGCTGAAAAGCAATAGAGCCAAAACTGTCCATAGTAGATTTTATTTTCTTCCATAAATATTAAGGATCTCTGAAAGAAAAAAAAAAGCTGGCCACTGGGTTCAGAGAAGGGAGGACTAAGCCCTAAGGCAGAAGGACATAAATAAACAAGGGATGATAACGACTGTGAGGCATTTCAGTGTCAGTCTCTCAAAGCATCTGACGCAAATGCCTCAAAATAAAGAAAGAAATTTGAAAGCTACTTACACAGTTTTCTTTGAACACTCTTTTGCTTCTGGATCGCAAGCATTGAAAGAGGGAAATTCTGTTCTAGCAATGGGATCTCTTCTGTTTTTACCAGAGAAGCAGTGATACCATGAGAGCTAGCTATGGTGACCGCGCTCCAAATACCTCAATGACAGATCTGTAGTTCGGGTTGACTACCATGTGATTGATTGCTGAGAAACACTTACTTTTCTCTCAATTAAAAGTTCTTACGTTGGTTCATAAGTAAAGCAGCCCAAAGGCAGGGAGTTAATTTGAACGACCAGTACTTCATAGAATCATAAAATAGTGTGGGTTGGAAGGGACTTTTAAAGATCATCTAGTCCAACCCCTCTGCAATGAGCAGGGACATCTTCAATTAGATCAGGTTCCTCAGGCCCCCTTCCAACCTGACCTTGAGCGTTTCCAGGGAGCTATGGGGCAGCTACCACCTCTCTGGGCAACCTGGGCCAGGGTTTCACCACCCTCATGGTGAAAAAATTCTTCCTTAGATCTAGTCGAAATCTGTCCTCTTTTAGTTTAAAACCATTACCCCTTGTCCTGTTCCTATAGGCCCTGCTAAATGTTTGTCCCCATCTTTCTCATAGGCCCCCTTGAAGTATTGGAAGCCTGCAAGAAGGTCTCCCCAGAGCCTTCTCTTCTCCAGGCTGAACAACTCCAACTCTCAACCTGTCCTCACAGCAGAGGTGTTCCAGCCCTCCGAGCATTATTCTGGCTCTCCTCTGAACCCGTTCCAACAAGTCCATGTCTTTCCTGTGCTGAGGGCTCCAGAGCTGGAGGCAGGACTCCAGGTGGGGTCTCACTAGAGCAGAGTAGAGGGGCAGAATCCCCTCCCTTGACCTGCTGGCCACACTGCTTTGGATGCAGCCCAGGACACAGCTGGCCTTCTGGGCTGCGAACACACATGGTCCAGCTTTTCATCCACCAGTACCCCCAAGTTCTTCTCGGCAGGGCTGCTCTCCATCCCTTCATCTCACAGTCTGTACTGATACTGGAACTTGCTCTAACCTAGGTGCAGGACCCTGCACTTGGCCTTGTTGAACCTCATGAGGTTCACATGGGCCCATGCCTTTAGCTTGTCCAGGTCCATCTGGATGGCATCTCATCCCTCAGGCATGTCAACCGTATCACTCAGCTTGGTGTCGTCTGCAAACTTGCTGAGAGTGCACTTGATACCACTGTCTGTGTCATTGATGAAGATATTAAAGAGTACTTGTCCCAGTACGGACCCCTGAGAGACCACTGCTCATCACCAATCTCCATCTGGATGTTG
>NW_010531127.1:0-4530 GCF_000687285.1 Phaethon lepturus | reverse complement strand
GACCACGCCGGCCCATCGCGCCGGCACCACGCGTGGGCACCTCAAGGCGGCCTCCATCTCCCCGCCTTGACCCGACTCGCACGCACGGCCAGCTGCTCCTCTCCCCCCGCCCCGCCCCCGGTCCCGTGTTCACTCTCCGCTTTGCTGCTTTCTGCCCAGAAACGCCGCCGCAGGCGCAGCCGAAGCCCGGAGAAGACAGTTGTTCGCAAAGCAGCGCCCTGAAGGGTGTTTGTGTTCCCAAAACCTTTCCTGGCACCTGTAAAATGTGAGAGGACAAGCTGGCACGATGAGTGGAGAAAAGCAGGACTTAGAGATAACCCAAGGAGGCCTGAGACTCGCTGTTTGGCCACAGGGCCCATGAATTACCTTGGCAGCAGCCCCGTCCTAGTGTTAGAGGAGCGCGGGACTCCCGTCCATCACAGGGCCTGGAGGAGAGGCGGTAACAAAGGAACTGCTGTGCAGAAGGGGAGCGAGGGGCACCTCGCTGAACACTCACCCAGCAGGCCCTACGAGATGTAACATTACTTTAATGTGCCGTTATATCTGCGTTTAGAAAAAAGGTCATAACATAGATTGGGCTGCGCTGCTCAACAAATCTGTCAGCTAATTGTTCTCAAGCCGACCTCCTGCTGAGGGTCTCAGTAACTTCCGTACCGCACCGTGCTACGCCTGAATCCAAAGTAAGCTCACAAAGCAAGGCAGGGGAAGGAAGGCACGATGGAGCCAGGAGTGGTGATCCAGGCATCCGTAGCATGGATGAGTGAAATGCTCGAAGTAAGGAGGAGCACCTGAGTCTATCAGGAAAGAACTCCACATCGGATCACGTAAAGAGCCATATGCCTTCTCAGCAGAGACAAACTCCTAAATTCAGCTGAGTTTGGATCATGCCTTAAAAAAAAACCCCAGAGGTATTCATTATTTTTTCAAACCGTTTAATGATGGGAGAGAGAACAAACAATAGCGGAAGAAAACCAACTGTGGAGTGGGGATGGAGAGTAGAAACCAGCGTAATATTTAACCCCACTGGATTTGTTTCTTTGTTTTACAGTTAGGATTTTTGATTTGCCTTGGTCAAAGGTACAGACATTTTATTACTGCTTCCATTACTCACTTGGCCAGAAGTCCTAGGAGCATCCCAGAACCGCACCATGCCAGGCAGTGGATCAGCATGGGACACAGAAATGATGCTTACCATAAAGAATTGGTGATCTAAGTAAGGTCAACTGCATGGTACGTGATTTCACTTTTATATAAATACACATTGTAGGATATATTTGCATAACCTATACTCATTACATATGTCCATCTATATATATATCCCTATAGTAATTTCAGCAGAATTTGTATGGTGCGTTTAGAATGCAGATTTTTAATCCCCAGTTTTTCAATCATCTGAGACACTGAAAGTAGAACTATATCATTGTATTTATATAAGGAAAATTGCATGAGGTTAGGTTTACTCTTCCAGTTTTATGGTATCAGAATAAACAGGGTTTAATAGCACAGACCAGAATCTCCTTGGAATGAAAAGGGCTTGCACGGACCCTCCTTTTGTCAAGGCTTCTAGTGACACCCCATTACTCAACTGAACTTGAAGAAATTCCCTTAAGCGTCCTTGGGGAGAGGGGCTGTGTCGGTCCTTCGGTGCCGTGGACTGGGGCTCTTCTGCAGAACCCACTTGCCTTTGTCAGAAAATGAAAGTTTCTGTCCTCTGGCTTGGAGACAGCTTTCCTATGGCAAATCTGTGCCTTGCTGGATTGTTTGCTCTGCAGACAGCCCGAAACAATACAACACCAACAGATGTGTGAACTTTTCCATTCAGTGTAATGAAGTGTTAGTTGCAAAACAGAATTTCAGTGATTTAAATTGCCTCATGTGCATCAGGCTGTGAAAGAGGTTTAAAATAAATCATGAATAAGTTATAAATATTGTATTTTTGGAATTATCAGCTCTAACAAGTCCACTGGCAATAGAAAGTGAAGACTTGGGCAGAATGGGACCTGATGTCTCTCATTGAAGTTACCAGTGTTTCTAGATAAAATTGCAGCATTGTGGTGACGTAGCGCTGAGTCCATAGAAAAAGCTGAGAAGACACTTTCAAATTTTTAACACTTGCTGAAGAAAAGAAAAGGCTTTTTGCTGAAATCGATTCTCCATCTTCTGCCAAAGAGGAGCATTTAGAAAACGTGTACCATAGTATTTCAGCACAGTGCTTGATATGGAGTTATTGGGTGGTTAAGGGTAGCCTTGGAGGGTAAGTTCTGTCTCTTGTTTTTTTTGTTCACTGACATAGTTAGAATAATGACTTTGACACTTCTAACTTGTCACATCCATGAGTTACGATGGAAAGTCCACTTTCTGTGCAGATTGAAAATCTTCTGTGCTGAAATGAGAGAAGATGCACTGAGGAATAAAGAAACTGCAGCTCCAGATGATTTACTTTCAACTGCGTACCTGCTAGCACTTTTCCTCTCTTCTGGAGAGAATTTCAGTGGAAGTCTTTTGCTGCATCCGTTACAGCCCAGTGATGGCACTACCGATGAGCACTGGCAGCCTTGACACTTGTGGAGGCAGAAGTTGATGTTCACGCACTGCGTGGGCTTGCCTGTGCTGTCTTCCTTTGGTCTCGGGTGCATGACAAAATCCCCCAAACAGCTGGATAATCAGTCACCTCATTACATTTGGGACGGTAGGACTCTTCTATGGCACAAGCTTCCACAAGGATAAAGTAGTCACCATTCCATCTACTAATATTACTGGCAAAGGACCAATCTAGAAGGTTGTTCTTAATGGTATCTCCAAGGCATTTGCTGCATAGAAGATCAGAAACTAGAGTATTTTCATATATAAGTACTTAGTGGTACTCATATATGAAAACTGCAAGCAAATGAACGCCTCCTGGGTTTCGATTTATCTACTGAGTGAGCTATCATGAAGCAAAGCCTAAACTGTTCATTATTGTTGAATATAAAAGTTTCCTACAAATTCTCTATTGTTTCCCATTCCAATATTATTTTCTATTTTTTTTCAGTGGGTTTTGGTCAGTTGCTGCGGAGTTTGGAAAATTAAGAGAGGGTAGAGCAAGGCAATGACTTGGAGATGGATCATGAGAACATAGTAGATTGCTAAACCTTTGGGGGAAAGAAGTTGTATGTTCCTGGGTTTATAATGAAACAAGAGAGTGGTGCCATAATTCTGGTTAGGATCTTTTCACACAGAGTGACGTTGATCATGCTGATGAGAATAATATTGTGATATATTCCATCTTTGCCTTTTAACAGTCTTGTTTGGAGACATTGGGAATCTCTTATGGAAAATGCACAAACTCACTTTCCCTTACTGCAGTTAGAAAAATTCAGTCTCGGCTTCATTCTACAAAGCTGCTTTGCTTTAAGTAGCAGTTCTGCAAAACATAACTTCACATATTTCTTTTACCCTATGCTTTATTACTGAGAATATTTGTGTGAAAACAGGGTCTTTGTTTAAAAGTTCCTGCTTCTTATTCATCACAGCTCGTTGGGTTGGAAGCAATTACGGTACCCTCTACAGAAAGCTCTGATCCCTTCAAAGCAGGAAAATATAAGCAGGAATAGATAAACTTTTAAGAATCTAAGCTCTTGTTTTCATGCAAATGTCCTCATTTCGTTAGTAATAAAGGAAGGAAAAGGGAGTAAATATGTGACATACAGTGGGAAAAAAAAGAATGCTTCAAATGTGTTAAGGTTTCTATGTGGGAATCAAATGTTCTTTAATGTTATAATGATGCATTACATTCAGCTTTCCTTGCTTTTATCCTAAAGAAGAAGGTGTGCACACAGGATTCTGATTTTTTGGGGTGTAGGATTTTTTATTCTTTCTCCAGGTAATGTATCTTTCTCAGTAGAGCAATACTGATATAAACCAATGACTGGAATATCACCCAGTGTGTTGTCTAAGCCAAGCCGGGACTAATAAAGCAGTGCTGAAAAAGCTAGCAGTCTATCTCTGTTAGTGTTCTCAACTTCATTGCCATGGAGGAAGATGTGATAATTGGAAATTTTGCCAGAAAGTTCCAGATATGGTTCTACAGCCATCGGGTCAGGCACTATGAGACAAAGCCAACAGTGGAGCAGAGTGTGGTTAACCAGCTGGCGCTCTGCTCCTTACAACAGGAGGAAACTGTGGAGGAAGAAAAAAGAAGGGGAGAATTACTCAGTCTGAAATATTTGGCAAAATACAACATTAATCCCTCCCTGGTATAAAATACCATGCAAATTTTACTTTTGCATCTGATGTAAAAGTAAAATCCAAATTTTAGTCTTGCGTCAGCAGCATGAAGTCTACCTGCAACTTCACAACATTAGAGATTGCTAGCTAAAGATCAAAACAGAAGAAACGAGTGTCACCTCTTGTTGCAGATATTACTTCCTTCGCTATTTTATGGGTTTCAGCTCCTTAACCTAATTGATCTTGCTTCACAGGTGAAATGTGCTCGAAGTGCTTCTCAGATTTTTGCCACTGTAGTTCTTTTGCAACCTATAAATAATATAT
>NW_010531126.1:0-2763 GCF_000687285.1 Phaethon lepturus | reverse complement strand
CCCTCACTACAAGAAGGACATTGAGTTGCTAAAGCGTGGTGAGGGATCTGGAGAACAAGAATTATGAGGAGCAGCTGAGGGAACTGAGGTTGTTCAGTCTGGAGGAGGCTGAGGGGAGACCTTATCACTCTCTACAACTACCTGAAAGGGGGTTGTGGTGAGGTGGGTGTTGGTCTCTTCTCCCAGGTAACTAGGGATAGGTCAAAAGGAAATGGCCTCAAGTTGCGCCAGGGGAGGTTTAGATTGGATATTAGGAAAAATTTCTTCACTGAGAGGGTGGTCAGGCATTGGAACAGGCTGCCCAGGGAGGTGGTGGAGTCACCATCACTGGATATGGCGCTTCAGGACATGGTTTAGCGGGCATGGTGATGTTGAGCTGACAGTTGGACTTGATGACTTGATTTCAACCTTAATGATTCTATGATTTTATGATTCTATGTTTCTAATGTTTATAACATACTGATTATTTTCAGTTGTTACTAAGTAGTCAAGGACTGTCCAGCTTTTCATGCTGGCTTGCCAGGCTGGGGGTGCACAGGAAGCTGAGAGAAGACAGGACAGCTGACCCAAACTGGCCAAAGGGATATTCCATATCATATTCCAACGTCATGCTCAGCATATAAAGCTGAGGTGAAGAAGAAGAAAGCGAGGGTATGTTCGGAGTGATGGCGTTTGTCTTCCCAAGTAACCATGAGGCATGATGGAGCTCTGCTTTCCTGGGGATGGCTGAACACCTGCCTGCTGACAGGAAGTAGTAAATTAATTCCTTGCTTTGCTTTGCTTGTGTGTGTGGCTTTTGCTTTGCCTGTTAAACTGTCTTTACCTCAACCAATAAGTTTTCTCACTTTTACCCTTCCAATTCTCTCCCCCATCCCACCTGGGGTGAGTGAGTGAGTGGCTGCGTGGTGCTTAGTTGCTGGCTGGGTTTAAGGCATGACAAAGCTTTAGTGTTAAGAGTAATTCTAGTTATATATAGTTCATTGTGTGGACTTTTTGAACACTTCCACTAACATTTTTCTTTTGTCTGTGAAAATACATAATTTTGTTGCAACAAATATTTTTCCCAAGTATTTAGAAAACTACCCTCTCAACCATTTCTCAGTGCATCTCCACCTAAATTACCATTTTCAATTGAAATATGACTCTTTCCACCTATATGTATTAACAAAACCATAACTGGGTTAAACAGATTAAAATAAATTGCACATTTTTTTTTAATTTCATTACAAATAAATTTGCAATAGAAACCTAACTGTAGAAATAAGAATGTGTCTCTGCACCTCATGGTGTATAAGAAAGGTGGGAGGTTATTTTTGTTGCTTTACTCCATCATGCTTGCCTTGGTTCTTGTTTAAAACTGCATGGTAACAAAAATATCATAGATGGATGTTGTTGCTATTTGCTATAAACTAGAAGCACTTGTCCAAGAAGCCTGGAGCTCTTGAGTTCAACAACCATTGTACCTACAACGGCATAGAGACACGAGGAAAGGAAAGGTTTGTAGGAAGGAACTGCAGTTACTTCCTTCCAGTAACTGTGGAAAGCCCAAGCTGAAGCAGAGGAAAAGTGTTTGAGGGAAGAATTGGCAGCGTGAAGCTGCTACGTACTGACCATAACCTCCCTGCATGCCCCAGCCCCCTGCACCACACAGGGAGGTGGGTAGAGGAGTCAGGAGTGGAGTGAAGTTGAGCCTGGGGAAGTGGGGAGGAAAGGTGTTGTTTTAATGTTTGTCTCTTTTGTTTCCCATAACCCGAACACTTTCTTTTGCAATACCTTAATCATCCCCAAGTTGAGTCTGTTTTGCCCACAACAGTAATTGGGAAGCAATCTCCCATTTTCCAACTCAACCCACAAGGTTTTTCATCCTGTGTTCTCCCCTGTCTCACAGAGGAAGCAAAGTGAGTGAGCAGCTGGATGGGAGCTTAGCCGTTATCCAAGGTTAACCCACTGCAAACATCCCTGGAAACGTTCAAGGTCAGGCCAGACAGGACTCTGATCTAGTTGAAGATGTCCCTGCTCATTGCAGGGGCGTTGGACTAGATGACCTTTAAAGGTCCCTTCCAACCCAAAGTATTCTATTCTATGTTTCTATGATTTCTGAAAGAAAAAGCAGGTAGTTTCTGTAGAGAAGAGATGATGCTAATAAGAAACCAAAATAGCCACCTCCTTTGTTCCCAGGGGGTATTTAGCACTGAAGTCTATTTCAGACCTGACAAAGAGCTTCTGTGATGAACAGTTTGTCATTTTTTTCCTGCTATTGCTGATAAAACAGTAGTATTGGACTTATTTTGACAATATCTCAGTTTTCCCATTTCCAATCCACCACAGTGTAAACAAACTCAAAGGCAATGTATATTTTAAAGTGTATGTGTATAAATACGTATGCATATATCAAGGTGTATCTACAAGTGTGTGTATATATACATATATGCATATATATACACCAAGGGTCTGCTATTGCTGATAAAACAGTAGTATTGGACTTATTTTGACAATATCTCAGTTTTCCCATTTCCAATCCACCACAGTGTAAACAAACTCAAAGGCAATGTATATTTTAAAGTGTATGTGTATAAATACGTATGCATATATCAAGGTGTATCTACAAGTGTGTGTATATATACATATATGCATATATATACACCAAGGGTTTTTTTTTTATGCATATATCAAGGTGTATCTACAAGTGTGTATATATATACATATATGCATATAATATATACACCAAGGGGTTTTTTTTTTCTTTCTTTTGCAATATTAAAA
>NW_010531125.1:26087-60879 GCF_000687285.1 Phaethon lepturus | reverse complement strand
AGTGTTGCATGGGGCTGTTGTGGCCAAAGTGGAGATCAAATCCGAAAGGTCAACAGACATAAACCATTCTTCTTTTAGCTGTCACTTGCTTACCTGGCAAGAGGTGACTCAGAAAAAGGATCAAGGTTCATGGCAGATAACATCTGAATACAAGTGCCAATGCAATGGTTTAAGGTAATCTTTGTACAGGCAGGGGATTACCCTGTTATCCGCTTTAGCTGGCCCTGCTTTGAGTAGGACATTGTTCCAGACAAGGTCTGGAGATCCCTTCCAAACTACACAGTTCTCTAATTTTACAAAAATCAATCAGCATAATAACGTTGCTACTACTTCTGAACTCCTGTTTAGTAACAAAAGTACTAGAAAATACATACACCCTTTCAGAATTTGCATTTTAAATTAGAAAGACCTTGGAAAAGAGTTGCAAACATGGGCAGAAGTTTGGAAAGCCTGTCTCACACTGTACTTCTTACTTCTCCTGTGTACGTCAGAAACAGAATAAGAGCTGAGTTGTTTATGTTCTCTGTGTATTTGCACTGCAAAAGATTTAGGTAATAAAGGACTCCTTTGTCTAGTGGACTATGCTGACTTTTTTATTTCAGTAATCAATTCTTTTGATGTGAAGTAGTATTTTAGAAGAACCAAGAAAATCACAAATTTCAGTACAAGGTGGTAAATGTATCTGAAAAGAAAGAAAGATCAATAGGAACGTGAAGAATTTGTAAGATATAAGAATATTTCATTTCAACATTTGCTAAATGTCTTTCATAATTGCTTCAATTTTTTCATTAAGGCTTTTTTAAAATGAAGGTTTAAGCCTCTGTAGCACTTCTAATGAGAAATTGAAAAATGCTTCAAAAGAAAAGAAGCTGAAAAGAGTTTATTTAACCAGGAAATAAATAAATTAATCATTTAATTAATTAATTAATTATCTTTCTAGAAAAGACATTATTAATTAACCCAAAGCATTCTTACTTTTTTTGTCTCTGTGAAAATAAAAGCCAATCTATAGTTTCCCAACATGATCTTCCAGCTATATTTTATGCAGACTTACTGGCACATTCACGGGGTACGGGATGGATTATTATCCTGTATCCATTGAAAGAAAAACTCCACCACTTGCTCAGCTTAAGTAATAGATACAGTGGATGAAAATGATCTAACTAGACAGTTGGGAAGAGAAACAAGGTGCAGATATTTAAATATAACATCTAATCTTTAGAGTAACTTACCAAAACATGTGGAGTTTTCTATGCAAACAAGGTTTTATTGTTCTTTAAAATATGCTCTAATTCAGTTAAAGTTTTGGTCTGTGCTATGAAGGAGCTGAGACCAAATGATACTGTTCTTTGGTCTTAAAAAATCAATGAATCTGGCCAATAAAATTCTTCATCAAAGGATTCTCAGCAATCAGCCACAAGTGCTACATCACTTACTGTAAAAGACTAGAGCAAGTTCTTCTCTGTTGATTTTTACATACAAAATTGACCCTGTCAGAATCAAATCTCAAGCTTTCATTTCCAGAAAAGAATGAAAATGGTACACAGTGGAGATAGGGAATTGCCTAGAAGAATAAAAAGGTTTATTTTGTGACTAAGCATTGAATTAGTAGCAATAAATAGTTACAACAGACTAGTCCTGCAAAGACTTGATGCTCCATGCCAGCTGGAGACTTTGGTTCATAGCAGAGTTATGGAATTTCACACTCTGTCTTCATTTATTCATGCAAAAATGACTAACATTACTAATGCACCACAGGACTTCATTCTATTTTACTGCAGATATTTATATTTGTTTAGCTCTGTTCATTATTGTGGCAGTGTAATGTATACTTTTGAATATATTAATCACAGCTATAATGGGACATAAAGGAAACAGAATATGTTCCTGTAATAATATATTGGAAGTTAATTTCAATTTAATATGCTCTAAAATCAGAAAAATTATAGATACAAAGCATTTAATTAAATGGATTACTGTGGCTGCACCTATTCTATCTCTGTTAACAGCACGCAGATGCATTATCTCATTTGCCAGACCCAATCTGGTGCCCTGGCCTTGGCAAAGTCCACCAGGATGTCCATCCCATGCTTTGGAAGGAGCGCCATGACGTATCCCACAGGTCTTTGCAATCTACAGCCAGAAGCTTTTATAGCATGCAAAGTTCATTAAACTCCCTGCCTTGGATATCTCCTGTGATCACCTCAGCGTGCTCTACATAGTCTAAATCTCATGTTTTGCTGTTCTTCAGGCTCCATTCTGAAACTGAGGAGCAGCCAGCCCACTTGAGGGCCACCTTCTGTCTCCACCAGATGGCTAAACAAACTGGGGAGGATCTGGCATGCCTCACCCAACCCGTACCCATGCACAGGCGAAGAGCAGGCCTGCCTCTGTCTGTAAACCAGGCTTCAGGTGTAGTCCAAAACAGTCTCACTGTTGTAGAGTGCCAGGCATGGACAAGAGAAGCTGGCACCAACCATACAGCACTCCAGACCTGCCATAGCCAGAAGTCTTTGTCAGCTCTTGCAGTGCCTGGACAAGGGTGGGAATCTAGTGTTAGACATTCCTCTGTGCAGAAAAACTGAGGAACCTGCTTTCACATTTTACCACTTTAAATGTACACCTACAGCCAAGCTGACAAGCCAATACAGGATGCCCGCAAGGGTGCTTCCATGTTTTCTCACCTTCAGGTGACTCAGGTGCCTTGTCCAGTTATACTAAGTTCACCTTCTCCTGTCCAGGTATTCATCTCTTTTTCAGCACACATAGGGTGGCACTCCCTTCCTGACAGAAGAGAGAGGGAGACATGATGTCGAGTTACCTACTTGCCCTGGTATGGTCCTTGGGCTGTGGATCGCATGGCCCTAACTAGTCTTGTCAGGGTCCACACAGGGAGTTACCAACAACATTCCCTTTCCAAACTTCCTTATTCTCAGAGGATACACATTTGTGAGCTGAACTAATGGGGTGCTTCACCAAGGATCTGGTGGCATGGGGAGTTAGGAGACAAGTGGGTGGGACATGGCCCTTATCCAAACCTTGCACATAACCCTGCTGTTGTCCCTTCGCCTGGGATCACTTCCACAGAAAGCAAGCAGCAGTCACAAACTTGTCCTACTGTCCCAGTGGGCAGCAAGGAAAACCCTTTCTCCTTCCTGGAGTTATTTGATATTGTGCAGAGCCATACCCTGTTTGGCTAGTGAGCTAGCAATGAGGAGGTCAAGCAACAGAATGTAACCAAAACCATGCATAGAAAATCCCCAGGGTGAAGGACGCTTGCTTGTGCCTCGACAAGCCCATGACTCAAGCCGAGGCCAGAAGAAGGGGGAGGTGCCGGAGGATGTCTGATCACAACCAGATCGTGCCATGTAATAATAGGAGAGTCCTGCCAGGTAATTGTTTACCAATCTGAATGGTGTGTTTGCATTCAGCAGTTGCATAGAACAACTTGAACATGCTGCCATGGTAGCTAATCCCAGGCTGACATAGAAGAGGGAAGGAGGGTCATTTACACAAGTCACCTGCAGATGACTGAGAAGATCTATGTCCCTCAGGAAAGAAACGCCTTCTAGTGCTGCAATTAGCCACAGCAGTAACCTGGCCATGGCACAGCTTGCTACCAGGTTCAGCTGCCAGCCAACCTGCTACACCTACCACCGCTTCTCCCCAGCAGAGAGAATGGCTCCATCCACGAGCTGTCCAGAATTCCCCTCTGTCCAGGAGAAAGGGAGAGCAGATGGATAGGGAAGGGTTGAGTTCTTTCTGAAAGGCTCCCTGTCTCCCTGAGAGCACTATGTCCTACCTTCACCTTTGTCTTTGACTGGCTTGAACTTGGCCATCATTATCAGGTGACCCAAATCTAAGTAGAGTAGTCTCCAGTCACCTACACAATCCTTGCTCCCCACTCCCAAAATATTAAACATACTCACCACAACTCTGCTGCTCTCCAGATGTTTAGCTGGTCCACATGTCCTGGTTTCATCTCCTTATGAAGAGGAGAGGAGGAGAAGGCAGGTACAGGTGGGTCTCTGGACATTTGTCTGTCTGCAAAGGTTAGTGTCACAGTCTTCTTTGGACTTCAGGCATAACTCTTCCTTGCTCTGTGAACAGCCAGCACAGGACAGCTCTGCGTGCTCAGAATACAGTCCTGTCAGCCAGCCTCCTTGCCAGAGCAGCGAAGAATCCTCATCTCTGTACTGACGAGTGTCTGAATCTCTTCTGAGCTCAGATTGCTCCTAGGTGCTACTTCTGTGGTGCCAGATAGTTGGCACTGGGTGGCTTTTTACAACACGTACCTGAGGATGGTAATTGTGTCCGAGGTGTGAGGGCACGGTGGGATTTAAGGAGCTATCAAGACTTGGCAGACTTGCAAGAGAGCTGCATCCACTGTTCCGTTGCCTGGTTTGTAGGGAGCACGGGAGTACCCCGTGCGTGGAGTGCAGCACCTCCACCTGCACCAGTTGCCTTTGGAAGGGAGCCCAGGGAGCACCCACTGGGTGTGAGCGGGGAAGGAGGAAGTGAGCAGGCGGGGCACTGCGAAAGGACGGCTTATTTTGCGTTTCCTCTCTCATTCCTCACCGTGCGAATCACTCGTATTTGCCAGAAAGAACTGACAAAGAGAATGAAATGTTAGGATGAAGTGAAATGGCACAGGACCTTATATGCTGTTCAATCACTGTCAGAGCTAGAAAGACCTTCAGAATAAGTGTATTGTGTTTGGAGAGAGCCATGCTAATTCCTTGTTTATATGATAGGCAGAGCTGTAGCAGAGCTCCAGATGAAGACAAACTTCTAGGCTACGCTGATGTTATGTGCACAAGCTATCAAAAAACATAATACCAAAAAAAGCATGATATTATGTGAACCCAATCCATATAAATCTTTCATAGCGTATATATCCTCCCTGGGAAGAGTACAAAGGATATGTGGTATGTCTAATGTATTGCTGAATTGAATATTCTTTTATATTTATTTACAGCAGACAGGTACAGCTTACTGAATTTATAAACTGAATTTTTCTTTTCTGGCTTGTGAGTTCAAAATATGTGTGTAGGATTTTTTCACTGTAAAGATACTGAAAACAAACTTGTAACTTGTCTTACAAACAGCTTTGAAATTAAGAAAAATATGGGACAAAATTGTATCTTTTTCAAGCTCATCGTTATTAATTTTCACCAAAACTGCAGTTCATCATAAATAGGAAAACTATGAATAATTTTCTGGACATTCAAATTAACTGATATGGCTTAGCTATATCATATTCCAGTTAGCAATAATTATAGGGGTTATTTTCTGCAGATATTGCTATAATCAGGTAAACTTTTCATAATAAAGGCTAAGTAGTACTTTTTGTAGGATAGCTCTAAATATCTGGCAATTGACACAGTAAATTCTTGAAGATGATCTTGAAATATCCTTGAAGTTGGCTCCACCAGAGAGAAAGAAATTTGACAGAGAGAGGGGGGAGACAGAATAGGTGAGATATCAGAAATTAAATGAAAGATGGGAAAACGGTGGTGCAGGAATCCTCCAGAAAAGTAAATACTGGATTCACTGACCTGCTCCTCTGCTTATTCCCTGTCCCTTCCCTGAAAGGCTCATGAGTTTTCCATGTTTCCTGTTGTAAAGAGAGAAACCCCCTCAGCTTCTGCTTGCGGACTCCTCCTTAGTGGCATCACTCTGATTGCATTTGCAGCTTCACAGTGCAGTACTTCTGTTGTAATAAAAGGTGACGTGAAAATGAAATGCAGAGGAGAGGCCAATCCTTTGGACAGGACAGTGTAGATATGAGGCATTCATTTTCTTTCCTCTAAGGCAATCATTTTGTTTGTCAAATATAGTATTTGATTCTTTTTCTACTGAAATAAAGTCTCACAAATATTAGTAAAGCAGCTTTGAACTTATAGCCACACTATCAGTACAGGAATTTTTTTCTGTACCACATGCTTAATTTTATCATTTTCTTTTCTGTCACTGGTTGGTTTTGAATCTATGGTCAGATTAGGAAGTTTGACACACAGTATTTTCAATTTAAATGGATTTCTCTGCCATTATTAAAAAAATTTGCTCTAAGTATTGACTGTAAAAGTCATAGAGCTCTAGATCGTTTCCCCTGAGAATTTTTTAGTATCCTTCCAATTAGTCAGTCAATAGGATGTTCTTATAAACATGATAGTTTATTCTTCTCTAGGGATTTCCTTCTACACTCTTCGTCCAAGATGTTTCCAGAAGAGGAAGAATACTTTTAAAGCATCTTACAAAGTCAGCATAACATTTATGATGACTAATATGCATCCCATGCTATGAATGATAAAGAAGCAACTGCACAGTGATTTGCTCTTTTCTTTGAAAAATATCTGCTGTATTTTACTTCTGGTCCACTGTGTCTCTTGTTAATACTCAGACAAATGACAATGGTCACCAACTGCCATCACTGACTTTTTTAGTGATGGTAAAAATTATGCATATTTCCAGTTACCTAACTTAATATAAATTCTTATTCTGTCTACTGCATAAACGCGAAGTTTCTATTATTCATATCAACCCTTTTTATTATGTTTTTCATTAGATTCTAATGCCTCCCATATGAAGTAGGCTGTCACTGTATTTACATTCCAAAATATATGTAAATTTACATGCAGAAGATACATGTGATACCTATCCCAGAGGCTTCGGATGATTCTATTCACGTAAATTTTTTTTCATTCTAGGGAAAAACTTTTACAATAAAATGATTAAAAGGTCCTACAGGCTTCTAATTACATAAGTATATATTTGCATAATTTTACTTAAATGCAATATATATGCATAGGATGAAATCCCTCAGTTAAAATAAAGTTCTGTGAAAGATTTTATGTATTACTTCAGTCCAGTATTACACATTTTCTTTCGCAAACTAGCACAGTTTGTTTCTCTTACTACTTCCAGTGTAGATAGGAGAGACGCCAGGAGCTTGGATCCCAGGATGAGGATGCTCACTGCCCTGCTGCTGAGGGTGACCCACTGCAGTCACGCTGAGCGCGCCGTCCTCTGCCGCGCGCGTTGGCCAGCCCCTTGTAGGGTGATGACACAGCTTTACAATCTGGCCATGTAGATGCAGCTGACTCTGATGGCATGGAGCAGTAATATCAAGAGTAAAGAACAGTCACTGGGACTGCTATTTTGTGTCGTACATTGTCTGTATGGTCTGCCCTTCATTTTGCTTACATTGAGCCTACTAACTCAGTGGCCGCAGGGTGAGCTGGACCAGTTTACCACTTGAGCGGATATCTGACTCATCCAAAGCAAGACCCAAAAAAAGACTGATGCAAAATAACAACTAAAACACTGTCAGTGTGAACACTGAACACGACCAGTGAATTGAATTAAGCCTGGAGTTTATATAAGGGATGGAGTGGAAATAATGGGACAGAGAGACTGTGAAAACAGGACTGTCATTTTTAGCACCTGACTGCAGGTAAACCGAATGGTGTATAACATGAAGCTGCACCCTGCACTGAAGGGGGCAATTAGGTGAACTGCACAACAGATTTACAGCATGTTTTCAAAACACAGTTCTACAAAATCTCATGCCCCCAAAATGAAATCATGTAAGTTCAAAATGACTAGGAGTGAAATAGCAGAGTTTTAGAAAAGCTATTAAGTTGAAAAATAACAGAAATGTATTCATACAGCTGTAAAATCAGCGTCAGGATTATTCAGCAGAGGTTTTTATTAAGTAAGTGAAGTGTATTTAAAGCCAAATTCTCACCCTTGGACAAAGCTCAAGTAGACATGCCTTTTACAGAGAAACACAAATAAATAAGCAAGCTGGTAAACAGCATTTTCCAACTAAGCTGAAGTTTTCACAGTCCATTGCAACCGAGCGAACAAACCAGTGAATTTGCATAGTAACATATACTTACACAGACCATATATTTGCCTCATTCTAAGTCCTGTGAATCATCTCAAAAATGAATGTCAACAAACAACAATAAATGGCATGTAGGAGTACAGCTTCTTTCAACACAACATCACCTACACATAGCACTCACAGTGCAAGATGCTGCTGTCTTTGGGGCATTGATTACATAGGGAAGCATTCAATCCTTAATATATGCTTTTGGGTCTAATGTATACTACCGTATTATTCAACCCTTGGACAAAACACCTCAGTTCAGCAATAAAAGTCTGGTTGTAGCCTAGAGAAAAAAGTAAGTTCAATTTAAAAAACAGATCTGGCAGAAAACAGTCTTTAGTTGCTATTTTGCATCATCTTTTTTTTCTTCAGGGAGTTTTGTTCTATAACTAGCTTTTTTCTTTTTCTAATTTTTGGTTATTCAGAACAGTTCTTGTAGTAGCAAGATACAGAAAAGAGCTCATAATAATTCAGAAACTTTCATAAAGGAGGAAAAGCTTTTCTTTTAAAACTAACAATTTTAGATTATGCAGCATTTTAGCATTTGATGCTCTCCTTCAGAACAGTCTTTGTTCTTGAGAAAATACCCAGTGAACACTGAATATTTTAGAGATACTTCTAAAACAAAAGAAAAATAAGTAACAGAAGAGATTTGACACAGGTGCCAGAGCCATAGAAGAAAAAACAGAAAAATTAAATTCATGTTTACATCCCTACAGTGGCAGGAAAAAAGAACTCTTTTAAACATACCAGGTTTGCCTTTTATTTCTAAACAAAAAAGAAAACTTTAAATCACAAAAATTACACTCTTCAAAGATGGGCTTGTAACTTTTCATCACAGCTGCTGCCCACAATGATTGTCAACAATGCCAGAGTCTGAGTCACTGGACTTGGGAAAGCACTCCCGGCAGACAGTCCTTGGTCCCTCTCCTGTAGAAAGTCATCAGTGACCTCAACTCGTGAGATCCCCTGTAGATGACTGCTCTTTGAGACCGTTCCATCAACTTTGATCTGGGCAAAACACGCCCAGACTTCCAATGGACAGTGTTTTATCCGCATAAGCACTTCAGGCCCAGGACTTGAGTGCTAAGGTAGTGCTTCACAGAGAACAGTGTCTAGTCATCCATTCACCCGTTTCCAGTGTGTCTTTCACTATGATGTTCAGGCAGCAAGTCCAAGATCAGTAAAGGTGTTTGTCTGCCATTCAGTTTTGCAACTATCATCCTATGAAATATTTACTCTAGTTCTGCTAACCAAATGCAGGTGTTGAGGAAAAAATGGGTATAGTAAATCTTTGCTGACATAAATGATGAATTCACAGACATAGGTACAGTTTTGTTTAGTCACCAGAGCATACAACAAGGGTTCATGACTTTGGGAAAGATTTGGTCCCAGGAGAAGTCCATGGGTTTACTTGCATTAATGGTGCTTTTGGGAATTACAATCCCAAACTGTTCAGCTTTGCTCTGCAAGGCCAGGTGAGGTAGGTGGGAACGCTACTGCAATTCGGAGCTGCAAAATGAAAGTTGGAGGCTGTAAAAAAGCATTACAAACTTTTTCTGTGGCAGCCTTCTGTTGTGCTCATTTGGTGTCAAACAGTTCACTGCAGGTGTCGGTGCGGCTATGTGCTACCACCGATAGAATGGTGAACGTCAGTCCATGGCTATTTTCAGCCCTCATCTCTTTGCTTCCCTTTTGTCCCCTACTCTGTTTGAGCCATGAACTTTGCATTTCTGTATTCATGAATACACTAAACATATAAAAGATTGCAAATAGTCTGAGAGATTTTAAAGGTCAAATATAATTAAGATTTGGGGTAAGGATACCCGAAGTTTATAGGTGCGGAGTTACTGTCAAGGGGAACAGGGCAAAATAGCACAATGATGTTCTGCATTTCTTTTCAATTATTGTTAAATGAGCTAAATTTCTAAAAAGAGTGACTATGCATGCTCATGTTTGCTGTAAGCATCATAATTAGAAAATCACTAATATTTGTAATGAATTCCTTGATTATTAGAACAATTGAAAAACAGAAGGGGGGGGACTCTCATAAACCCAGACGAAGTTCTCCTTGTGCCTATGAGTGTAGTAGGCACTAAGGAAAAGGTTTGGAGACTCCTAAGAGGTGTGGCAGCTCCTGCCCTGTGAAACCCCTGCGACTGAGAAATTGCATATGCTCTGTAGTTTCAGGCATGCAGGAACAGAAGAAACAAAAATCACTATGATTTTTCAAAATACCTGTATGCCTACTTCCCAGTAAAATAACAGTGCCAGACATGCAGATACTTTTGAAAACTGTAATCGTAGACATCACACTAAACTATTTAAGGCTTAAGTACCTGTAAAATCTGTCCCTTGCTGCACAATCATTTTTACAAAACCTTTTTAGTTGCAGAGATAGGTGTCATTCTAGACAGACCGAGGCTCACAGTCAAGCCATATTGCAGCAAATTTGCCCTAGTGTTAGTCCTTGTGCTGACACTTTGATAAACCAGAACTCCAGCTCTGCTGAGAAACAGGGTGATAATAATCTCTGGCAAACATTCACAAATGAAAACGAGAAGGAGGGACAGCAGTGTAATGTATTGCTTCCCAGCATTAGAGATTTCCTACTGGAGACATCTGGGCAGTACATCGCACTCTTGCTTTCTCTCCCTTGCACTCTCTCTCGCCCCTGCCTCCCTCTCTGCTTCTCAAACACACTTAATTTTGGGAATCAGAAATGTAATGAGATCAAACCCATAATTTAAGGTTAATTTAGCGTTAAGTTAAAACAGAAAGTCTGAAACCAGCGATATACCTCATTCTTTAGCATAAATCAGGAGTAAAGAGCTGGGAAATCAGACCCTATAATCATAATGAACCAGAAATACTGCGCGTGATCAAATCAAACCATAGTTTAAATATGAGTAAATTAATTTTATCAGTGATTCACTTGATTTATTTTATTTAATTTATCACTTATAATGGTGTCATTGTAAGTGTCAAATCACCTTTGTTACTTTGTTAACCTAGGAGTTTTGATCAAGCACAGAGAACACAGGACTGCATCTAAAGTTATTTCTTTAGTTGGTCATGAGGCATTTTTTTTATTTAAAAAGACTCACAAATTCTTGAGCTGGCCTCTCCTTGATGCATGATGCAATCAAGCCAGGTTGCTTACGGCTCTCAGCATGCCGTTAATTACGGCGAGTGACTATAGTGACAGTCAATAATCCCAAGCATCTTCCTCTCTAGTGAAGCACACATACTGTGTTGCTGGCTGCTTCCAGCACCCAAAAGAAAAAAGAAAAAGCTAAAAATCCAGGCAGAATATAGTGTGCACATACCTTTTGGACCCTGATGGTTAATTAGTATTGTTAGAACAATCAATCAGAGATACCTGTCACAAATAGCTACTGGCTGAATAACTGCACATTTTGTGTGCTTATTCCTTCTACAGATGCACCTTGTGAAAGAGAATAGAAACCACGTACAGATGAGAAAAGAATCAGTGTTTGTGGGACAGTATCTTAGGACTTATATTTTGAGTTTAGAAGAACTTCTCTATCAATATATTCGTTAAATTAATTAGTAAGTGACAGATGCAATACATCAAAAACGTGAAAAAATGGCTACAGAGTAAAACTTACGAAGACATACAAATTACTTTAGGAGCCTAAATTTCGTATTAAAAATTGATTCGGAGCTGAATTTCCAGTTCTTGGGTGTTTAAAGCATGTTTGTATAACTGAAGATGCACATAGGCACCTATTACTGAGCTTTTAAGTATCTACACCTGTTGAGCATTTTTAAGTATCCCACTAGGGTTCAGATTTCTAAAAGGACCTCAATTGTATTGTTTCTAACGGAGATAAATCCCTATAAATTGAAGACCATCTCTCCAAAGAAGATACGTTAGTCTGTACACATATGCATTCTTAGATAAGGAATCCTGGAATTTTAAAGCGTGTAATGAAAATGCAGGCTAGATCTATCAAATCTTGAGCTACAGCTGGCAGATTCACCGTAACTAATTTCACTTAGGCTGATGTTTCATCTAAGTAATTTTTAATCATTCACGATTAGAACAATAAGAGACAGAAGCACACAGATTTAAACAGTAAGAAAAGTTTCATCCTTTTGATCTCATTCAAGAGAAAATAATATTGAAATAATTCAAATCTCTAATTCTTAAATTACACTGCTCCAGATCTTTGTTGACAGGAAAAATTGTGCGCTGTAGCCCCTATTAATGCAATTCACAAGAAACAAGGCATCAAGGTCTAAGATGCTTACCTCTTAAATTTTTTGCGAAGTAGCTCTTTTCCTCTGTTGAATCCTCAGTTGGAGTAAATGCAGGATTCCCACATCCCGTGGCTCCAGCTTTCAGGAGGAATTGTGAAGATAGCAAAGGTAGAGAAGAGGAAGAAAAGGGCGGGGTGTTAGGACTTTTCTGCATGCCTACTCCTGTTCAGCTGTTCCACCTCCAGTCAGAGGATGTAAGGTTGGATTCTGACTGTAGTGACAATTCAGTTAGTTCAAAGTAAGCGCACAGTAACTTCACTGATGGGCATGGAGAGTTGCGCTGGATTGAGAATCAGGCCCACAATGTGTCTCCTTGATGGCTGAAGGAACGGGAAATAAATGTTTGCGTGGAGCTGAGAAGGAAAAATGAGAATGCACATGTGGAAAGTGCCTTTTTTTTACAGCAGAAACTCCTTGACTTCTTGCCTCCCTCTGAAATTGAGAGGGAGGGATATAGGATAGAAATAGAATAGAAAGGAAAACCTTTAAAGTGTCTTCTGTTTTATCTTTAACTGAACTGTGAAGTCTATTTTCTACTTTTCATTATCTATGTATTTCACTAATACAAGACCAGTGAATAATTTGAAGAATAAATGTACAAAATTGTTAATTACTCAACAGCTTTCATTGACATTTTAAATGCATAATTTTTATTGTTTCTGAATAAATGAAAGGACTACATTATTCCTTATTTTACTGTTCTGTGTGTAAAAAACTAACTAGAATACATATATTCTTTAAAAATGTTAACGTGCAGGCTGTACCAAATAAAAAATTACATCCATTAAAAAAAAGTAGAATAAGTATGTTGTATTAGTTATCATTTGCCTACATGCTGGTATATCGTCCAGTCTTCACATTATGAAACAATACTGAAAATGCTGCAGATAGATTGTGAAAAGAGCTATGATGAGAGCGGCTGAGGGAACTGGGGTTGTTTAGTCTGGAGAAGAGGAGGCTGAGGGGAGACCTTATCGCTCTCTACAACTACCTGAAAGGGGGTTGTGGCGACGAGGGTGTTGGCCTCTTCTCCCAAGTAACTAGCGATAGGACAAGAGGAAATGGCCTTAAGTTGCGCCAGGGGAGGTTTAGATTGGATATTAGGAAAAATTTCTTCACTGAGAGGGTGGTCAGGCATTTTATGCCTGATTTTTAAAAAATAAAAATACAAAACTATTCCCACCCATTTTTTGTGGTACAAAGCTGCATTTCTTTTAGTCTATTGTCCAACAAATCTTCTTATTCATATTACTACCCAAACCTTAAAACATGCTTTTATCTCATCTTTCAATTTTTGGATAGTACTATGTGCTCTGAAGATCATTTTATATGAGGAGACAATGTGAAAATTATAAACAATTTATGTCCATGTCTGTGCTATGAGAGCATCTGTAATTGTTAAAGTAGAAACAAAATCTTCCCAGCCCCATGCAGAAGCACAAGTAAATTGGCCTTGGGTTTCTAACACTGCAGAGATAGAGATTATTAAAAAATTATCAACTTTTGGGTTACAAGAATAAACTGTAACAAAAACATTTATGTATTGTTTATGGTTGGGAAAGTCCTCTTAACAGTCTACTCATTTACTATGTTTAATAACTTCAAATGTAATAACTTCAAATAACTTAAACTATTTCTTCATTTGCCTTTACACTCCACTGGGTAGATCTAAGGACAGCAGAATAAGTTTTTCATATTCTGAGTCCACCACAGCGAACAACTCTACCTCACACTGCACCAGCTGAAGGAAAGCTGCGTGCTTGAGCAACGTCTTGCAGTGCATTGCAGCTGACCAGAAGTCCACAGCTCTCAGTCCTGCCAATATGTTAGCCTGGGAGAGACTGAAAAAATATGAGGAATACAGCAACTTTTCAGTAGCGTGTCCTAAGCCTTCCCCGAGTAATTTATCACCTCTGAAAAGACCATGTCTCTTAACTCCCTGACGTAAATGGGTGCGTAGAGCTGCACCATATTGTTCAAAGGTTGTCACAGATGTGGGTGACTGACTTACCTTCAGGAGGGTCATATCTGGGCACCGAAGTACTACACCTGGTAACTGCATCTACATGTGCTGCAAAAATGGGGGTAATATTAGTCTCCATCACAGCAAACAGCACCTTCCGGAACAGGCGTCAGAGAGAGATTATTCAGAGTTGGAGTCTGAGTGGTGTGTGGGAGAAGGCATCTAACAGGAACCATCAGTTGAAGAGGTGGACACGCACGTGCACGTCTTTGATCACTAGGCCCTCCTCCAAAATGGCCCACCCCGTATGTAGGTTTTCTGTAGATGTTAGAGAGGCCTAAATTCAGCGAGATTCTTTTTCAGGCTTTCCCTTGACCTGCCAACTGTGCGGTGTTATAAGCGCACAAGGGTGGGAGAGGGTAATGAGCTGGATTTGCCCTTTGTTAATAACCAGGAGCCATCAGAAGGTCCTGCTTTATCAGTTGAATTGAACAGGTAAGCAATTATCACTTAGGTTAGTTAGGCAAGAACTAACGTCTTACTAACTGCCATTGTATTTTAGGAATGTAGAAGAACCAGAGTGGTAAAACATACTTTCAATTCCTCTTGAAATTTTACTTAATCCTGCTTAAATTAAATTAATTTCTTTAAATGCTGATGTAAAAGCCACAAAATGAGGCCCGCAAATACACCCTTATAGTAATTATTTGGAACAAAATTGTAATAATCCTTATTCCTTACACCGTTTTGCTAGAAATTCATTATTCATCTGCTCAAAGGATTTTAATATAACATATAGAATGGGCCCTTCACTTCTACTGCCATCATATTTACTAAATCCACAAGTTATTTTCTCAAATTTTGCTTCATAGGTTGCACTTTTTTCTCCCAGTTTCCAAGTCCTATTTGTACATGTACTGTAGATTGACATAAAACAGGAAAATAACAACTGACAGGCACTGTAGGATTGCAGTAATTATTTTAAAATAAGGCTGATTTGTTCTACTGCTTCTTTCCCTGAGGCCAATAACTGGAGGCTAGTTATACTGCAATTCAACAAGCCAGAGGAAAAACACCTGTTGCATATAATTATTCTCTATTAAAATGCAATGAATAATTCAACATGAATATTTTAAAAAGCATCATTGTTATCATGCCTCCCAATTCTTAAGAAAGTGTCTGTAGAGGCTTGGGTCATCTCAAAATATTTGCTGTGTCCTATCAGGTATATTAGTCCATCCACTTTCTTACGCTTACCAAACACACAGTTGTGCTTTTCCCTGTCATTGCTAGAGCTGTGGTACAGCTTCATTAACCTGAGTTCTGCTGATTTTCTACATTACATTATTATATACATAGATGTAAGTGAACTGAAAAACCCGAACTGGGCAATGGTCATCCCAAATAAGCATTTCCAAAGTTAAGGCAGAGTAATTAATGTGGTTTTATAGTGATATGACTTGGGTTACATCTGAAATAATTTCCCATTTCACTGAAGTCAACAGGTTAGTTCCTACTAGATGCCGTGAAACCTGAATAGATGTTGCTTTCCAGGTGAGTGATTCAGAATATTTTCCAAGAATCCCTTTATTACTACAATTTCACAAAAGACAGGTAAGTTTTGTGCATTGACATTTTTAAGCATACACCACCTTGGGATTACGAAAAGCTCAAAAGATCATAAAAGGCTCAAATATGCCAACCAACTAATAGAAAATGCTGAGCATCCTCCTTAAACATATATCAAGAGCGCTCAGCAGCTTGCAGCACTGGGCTTTTATGGAATAAGAGAAAATTTCCTACCAGTACAAACAGGTACAAAGTTAATATACATATTTATTTATTCTCACCCGGCTCTAATAATCTAAACTCTCACTTTTTTCAAGGTAGGAAAGTTGCATGTTTTCAGCCTCAAGGAAGGATCTGCTGAAGGAGAGCTAGAGGAGCTCCATTATTATTAGCAGTAACCATAATATAGTTGTACATCCCGTGACTCCTCGAGCACTGGCTAAGCCATCTAGGCTCTGCCATGGTTCGGTTTTAACAAGCATCCTCCTGATGAGGAGGATGCTTGTTTTTACATTAAATTAAATGTAAATTTTTTTTTTACATTTACATTTTTACATTAAATTAAATGTAAATTTAAATCACCAAAACTTCCACTTCTAAAGCTCATTCACTCAGAATATGACTTACAGGGCCAAGTTATATTATTCTTTCTATAGCTTTACACATTTACTGGCAAGACAATCGATAGTACCCATGATTCACAAAGGGAAATAGTGCTTTTGTTCAGATGCTGGCAGATCAGGCAATGAATTCAATAATATTTTCTGTGATTTCTAATATCCTTTCACAAACCAATCACTAAATTCATAGCCTCAGAGGGTGGCCTAATCCTCATTAGACCTGTATGAAAATGCTTGTATTCAGGGGGAACAGACACATTCTATCATTGGGAGTGATATTTCTAATGGCTTTTGTGTTTTGCAGTATTAAAATATTTTAAGGAAGTCATTTATTTCTGTAAATCAACATTTCTTCTCAATACTGTACAAAAAAAACCCTTCTGGCTTTAAGATTAGGTAGAAAAGTTGTTATCAAAATTCCCACTGCGGGCCAGCAAGGAAGCTCCTCTCCCCACAACTTCTTTAGTCTTTTTCTAGAAGAGGCTCACAGCTACTTAATTTGCAGGCTGTCTCACAGCACTCCTAAAGCATTGTAGCAGGCTTTGCAATCGTAAGAAACTTTAAACCAGCTACAGATAGCATCTCTGGAAATGGGCAGTTCTGCATTTTTTCAACTTTAGGACTTGGAAGGTTTTCACAAATTTTGATTGGGCTGGGGAGAAGGATTGTAGAGGGTCCCTATTTTAATTTTCACAGTTTTCTCTAAGCCATTTTGTGTTCAGTATTTTATGTTCGTGAAAGTTGTTAGCATGGTTCTTCCAACAACTACGATTTTCATGTTGCCAGTCTTTTCTTTGCCTGAGAAACCCATACTGAGTCAGAGCAAAAGCACGCTGAATGAACTTTCTCTAGGTCAGAATTAGGAGGACTTCCTAAATTAGATGTTGGATCTACATGATCATGTTAAGAAGATTCCTTATTTTTCATAGATTATTCCAACCCCTTTTTGTATTAGACAACATCTTCAGTTCCACATCTGAACTCGCACAATTGCACAACTTCCTCTGGTTGGCTTTAAAACCTAATTTCATCAGGTTCCCCTTTATACTGTAAGACACATTCATTATTTCCCATTTTCTTTTTCCATATCACTCATGATATTATGGATGTCTATCATTCCCCTGAAGTCATCCTACTCTAGCTTCATGCAAAAGTTATGCAAAACATTTGTTTTTATCGTCCTGTTGTGTTCTTCTTTCCTAATTCTTCTATATTCATTTAGAGATGAAATCATCAGACTTAATGCAATAGTCAAGATGTGGGAACACAAAGCGTCCACAAAGTGTTACAGTAATCTTTTCTGGTTTGCTCTCAACCGCTTTTCTAATTTAATTAAATTCTCTGTGCCTCATTGTGCTGTTTTAACAGGGAACCCTACAAATGTTTCAAAGTGTTTTCCTGTGGCACTGCAATTCTGTCCCATAGATGTCTCTCAGCAGTCCGTTTTGGAATCCAGCAGACAAGTCCTCATCATCACCACACTGTCTGCATT
This sequence comes from Phaethon lepturus, assembly GCF_000687285.1. NCBI lineage: Eukaryota > Metazoa > Chordata > Aves > Phaethontiformes > Phaethontidae > Phaethon > Phaethon lepturus. The sequence goes on along the minus strand of NW_010531125.1, from coordinate 43,051 downwards.
TCTAATGAACAAAAGCTATATAACATCATCTTGCTTCCCAGACGTAATGCCATCCCCTGTAGTGACCTCCTCCATGTCTGACAAGTTGGTTTCACTGTGAGTTGATAGGAATATCTCCGTAATTACATATGGAACTATTAGTAACTCATCTTTTTCCATAACGTCATGCTACGTGTGTCTCTTGAGTGTCCAGTCAGAGCCTCTAACCACATACACTGCCAGGCCGCCGAAGCCATCCCTTAGGATGATTGCTCTCATGTACAGGAAATTATTACTAGCTAAGAAATCAAACTTTTATGTTTTAAACAATAAGAAACCTTATTCTAGGTTTATTCTTAAAAATTTTATACCTAGAATTTTAATGTGTTTGCACTGCTTATTTGTAGAAAGGATTGCAGCTGTTACCTGAATCACAACGTATTTCCATGACATACAGATGTGATCATCGTATTTCTGGTACTATTACTTTTCCTAAAGAGTTTAACTGGCAAACTACTGCTGCAATCTACAAGTACATGATAAATACACCACATCATTCTATGCTTGTTTTAACCTTGCTGTATTGGTTTGTATTTTTATTGGATCTTTTGCCATTAAGTTAATTAAAAAAAAAAATCCATTCTATGGGAACACAACACCATAATACAATAACACCATAATACTAAAAATCAGTTTGCCTTTCTTATTTCTTCTTTCATAAGAAAATTATTGGATTATATAAAATAGTTTTTTACATTAAACATTGAAAAAGACATGTGGAAGCAGAATTTACTTCCCTACCATCTATGAGGTTTACCTTAGTTTCCTAGTCACAGAGTTCTACCGCTACTATGTTCTTCCTCCTTACCTCAGTAGAATCTTTAATCACTTTTCTGCTCCTCTTCAGTTCTCCCTTTTCTCCCATTCAGAATATGTCATGTATTGAGAACACTATTTGATTTCCTCAAATGGTGGAAGAGAAGGGACCAAACGGACCAAACCTGGATCTCTTAGGCTACCTTAGTGCCCTAGCCTAGTGTAGAAGAAATGACACATGCTTCTTGTGCCTTAAAAGAAGGTGGTGGCTATCACAAATTTATTTTTAGAGGGGTCAGCAATATTAAATGCATTCCAGAAATACCTGCAGCCTCAAGCCCCTAAGAAGAAAAGTGTCTACTCTCTAGTTTGTGATTTTGATTAGATACGAGCACAGAAATGAGACAGTTTGGAGCTTGTGCAAAAAATGCCTGGAAAGCTTTAGATCTAAAGATAAGAATTCTGGTATCTTCAAGATCAGCTGGCAATTGAAGCAGAGGTTTTCAGCACTACAATGTTGGATATAGGCATCTAAATTCCACCTAAGTTCCACCTAAGGTGCTTAAAAGACCTTTGTTGGGTCTGGCTCCAAATTCCTTTAGTTATATGAACAGGAAGGAAGAAAATCAATACCGCAGGTCCAAATGTGTCTGGAAATAGAGTTAATCCATTACATACGCATTGTGTCATACTGAAACAATACAAGAATTCTTCTCTAACTTTGGAGAACTCACAGCTGCAATATTTCAGCTTTACTTCACAGGCTTTTATCACAGTTTTAATGAAGTGTAGTTGGTTTTGAAGTAAAAGTCTGTCAGTTTTCATGAAAAGAATTAGATTCTTGTCTTGCACCACCTGATCAGCTTTAAAATAGGGCTTAGTTCTCATTATTCTCTGAACAATATATTTTAAAGAAATTAATTGTAGTGATACATTTTAACCTGATGTGGCGACAGGCTCATTATCAAGAGTAGTATGCTAGCAGGCAAAGATGGATTATCTAAAAAACAGGCTCATGGGAAGGAAGCTTAAAAGATTAGACTGTCTCCTGAGTAAAGGGTCTTTTTACCAAAGTCAAGAACCTTTGGGAATGCTCTACATTCACTTGCACTTTTAATAGAAAAGATGCCTTTCATTTCTACAGGAGAGGCTGCAAGTACCACAAGTGTAATTTCTTAGACCATTATTTATTGGTAGGAGGTAAGCAAAGATCCAAATAGAAGGCAACCCAGTAGGTAACTGCCTGCCTTGTGTGGCCTCCTCAATCTAGCAAGCATCATGCTCTCGAAGTGGGAAACGGTCAATATTTCCTTTTAAAATTTCAAATTTTTATGAGATATACAGAAGACGTTCGGAGAAGAGGAAGACAAATTAATTAAACTTTTACCGCCTCTGGTTAGAGCTCTACCACCTCTAGATTTTCAGGAGCTGCTATGAGCTCTCCTTCTCCAGACTTCAGCCTACTGAACTCCTAAACATTCATTTAGCACCAAATCCTGTGCTGCTATATTTGGTGATTGTGTTGGCTCTGGCGTTAGCATTCTGCTTCCTGTCTTCAGTCATTTGTGGCAAAGCTCTCACATGGGACTCCTTCTGCAGTGGAGGTAATCCCTTGGGTGCTCTGGCCCCATTCCTCAAGCAGGAGCACACCTGCCCACCCTGCACCCATCAGTCCTGGGCATCTGCCAAAGCAGCAGAGAGCACCAACAAAAGACTTGAAATGGGTGTTCCTTACAGAGAAAGACTGTACTAGCCATTATCACCAGTGTCTGTGAACAGAAATAGCCATGCTTTATATATTTCCTCAGCCAACCTTCACCCTTCACCCTTCAAATTGAAGGCCATGATCAGGCTCATTCACGGCTGGTGCGGGAAAAACTGATAGCTCATGATGCTGTGCAGCCAGGCCTGCAATCTCCACTAGCAACGCTTCTCTAGAAGGAAATACGGAGATACTTTAGTAGGAAAATATAGTATTTGCTTTAAACAATCTCAACTGAGGAAGAGTTACTGATGCAGCCCAGTGGCTTGACTAAATCGGAAATGGAACAAGCTTGAGAAAAATCTGTCTCAGGCAGTTCTTCAGAGGGAGAAAGGAGCATGTCAATACTTTTGCAATCTCTCCAGCACCATGAAACGCTAGTTACCAGAAGACTGCTCTTATAGAGGCGAAATGGCAGGGAAAGCTAAGAACTAAACCTTAATAACAGAGATTGTAAAATTCCAAGAAAATTAAAGCCTTGAAGGAGACAAAAACCAAGAAAGAATAATTTAAACTTTTAAAAATATGCTTGAATATGTATGGTTTTCACAGGAAAAGGAAAGAAACAAGGAAAAGAAGCAAGTCACAGGAGAAGAAAGAAAGACTTTTCAGAAAGAATCTAGAGAATCCAAAATGTCTTACAAGAGAGAGACATGAAATGTCTTCTGTACAGAAGATTTATATAAAGGGAGAAAATCCCAGCAGGAGACCACCTCTGTGATTAAAAACAGAAAAACTAGTATCAACAAATTCCACTAGTTACCAAATGTTTTTCATTACTTCCACAGTGGAGGCTTCTGCCTTGAACTATGAAAAATGCTTTGACAAATAGCTTCCAAAAACCCAGCTTGAGGAAGCTACAAAGTTGTTTCATTCATAAGCAGAGACTACAAATTACTGGCAAAAAGTCTGGCTTCCCAGCTGCAAGACAAAACACCCCAAAATAGTGCACTCAATTCGGTGGGGTTTCTGAAGGAGTGGTTGCTGCCTAGCGAAAATAAGGGAACTGATTAACGTAATATATCAGGCAAAGCACACTGAAGAGCCAGCTGCAGATTTTGTAATACAAAGAGGCAACAAATTTGCAAGGAGTTTTGTCTTTCAGATTGTAAGCCATTGAAATATTTTATTGGCGGTGGTGGTTAAACTTCTCTACAGCCTGCTTGAACACCAGTGACTTCTGCAGAAAACTTTTTATCTCAGCAATCAAAGCAAAGGTTTCTCAACTTTCTGTCTCTCCTTCTTTCTCCCTCTCTACTCTTTTGCCTTTCCCTACATACACAGGGAGAGGAAAAAGAAATCAAAAACATGGGTACATAGGTAATGCCCAACCTGCATGTAAATAGCTTGTATTAACTTTGAAGAACACTGCTCAAAACCAAACAGTTTTATGAAGATTTAGATTTTCTGAATGGATTATTTTTTCTATCAATATCTGTAATCAAAACTTCATTTTTAAATGAAAATGCATTAGGATGAAGGTCGAATTGTAATTTAAGTGGAGCAATTGAGACCTTACATTCAAGTTAAAGTACATCATGAGTGTGAAAGATGAACAAAAACACTTCCCTCCTCCTCAAGCGATCATACTTAGAAAGCTTCTAACTGGTGGATTTCATTTGCCCTACACATTTTTTACTGACTTGTTTCAGAAAGAGTGATAAAAATTACTATCGTTCTCACAGATATTTAAATAAAATTAATATTGAACACAAATCCTCGTGTTGTACAGTTAACATTCTCAGTTTCCTTTTAATATTATGACATTTATTTAAACAGAGTGGCTGGTGATCCACTACCTTTTCTAAAACTTACCCACAGACAATCTGTGAATTCAGGCAGAAAATATCCTGAACACAGTGACAAAATGTGGAATATTTATTCTACATGAATATGCAAGGAAAACTGCTAAATTTGTCTTTGAATTTTCTCCAATTTTGCTTCCAGGCACCAATTATCCACCCTTCCAGAAAAATTTTGAGAATACAAAATAAATAAATAAATAAATAAATAAATAGCAAACCAAGTTCCATAAATAAACCATGACTTCCTTCAGAAACCCGTTTTTCATCTGATTTTCACTGAAGGGATGTCAGTGAGTAAACAGCGCATAGGAACAAGGATGGGGTTTGTTCTTGTGACCTTGAGAGAACTCTCCCTGACTTACTTTGTTACTCTTCAACTTGGTGATACCTAAGAGCATGTCCCTGAAGAGTCTTTCATCTAGAAGTCAATAACAATTGCTCCTCAACTACCAGCAGGCACTGCAACAGCTAGCATCTCTGCCAGATATATAGAGAGGTGTTGCAAAGACTTGCTACCCGGTTAGAAGGATACAAAAGGAAATTAGCTCTTTAGGGTCAGGGTTGATGCTATACAAGGAGAAAATGATAGGGTACCAAACTGGAGCAGAAGTTCCACTAAAGAAATAGCCATCTATTGTTTTCTTTTGGATCAGGAACAAGTGATGTAACTTTTCCACCACAGGAGAAATGAAGATATTTAAGAGCAAACACAGCCAACTATTCAGATGGTAGAAAAAGCAGCAGCCAAAGCAGACGCTTTTGCCTAGGAACAAGTGACAAAATGAGGTCTACTCAAAACCACTCTCCCTTGACCAAGAACTATTTAAAGGAGATTCTGCGTACATTAAGAGAAACTTGTGGCTTTGGAAGGAGACAAATTGTAAGTGACATTAGCTTTCCAAGCAAAAGGATTGAGAGAAGTGCCACTAATAATTCAGAGGCCAACTATTCCCTGGTTCAATAACCAACAGAAATTGTAATCAAATAATTGTTAAAACAACTGCACAGAATTCTATTTTAAGCTTGGTTTTGTTACTAGTGAGGACATTTATAAAATGACTTGGTCATAGGAAATAACCTTGAATTGAATGATCTGAAGCTGATGCCATTTAAATGGAATGGAAGAACAAACAAAAAGCACGGGCTGTAACTCAGCAGTCTGTAATAAACATGGGCACTAGCAGCAGGTGAAGTAAAGCATCCTGGAGCTCGGGACAGGCTGCAAAACCTGCCTAAGAAATAGAGTAAGTAAGTTAGCCTGAGCAAACCTAACTGCCACGGTTAGAGCAGTGCATGAATAACCTGATTCAAAGACGCCATGGATGTTTACGCTACGCTATTACTACTGCGAGAGTTGCCGTACACATCGTAGTGAAAGCTACAGACTTAAAAGGACAAACCTTAAGGAAGTGAGGGAACTAGTAAAGTCAGACAGGCAAAAAAACTCAAAAACCTCTTTCTTCAGGAAAGCAGGGATGTCATTAAGTCAAAGGTGCCGATCCTATCTGGAACCATTACACTAAGGCCAACGATTGTAGGAAAAGTCTCAAAAACATTACTGAAAATAAGGGAATGGCAAAAAACCACCAGTCAGCCAAGAAACAAACATCTTACTAGTCAGGAGGTGTAAGAATAAAGTCAATATATTCAAAAAGTCAAAGGAAATGAAAACAACACCCTTTAGTCATAAAACTGAAAAGCAGGGAAAGATAAAATTAGGCTCATTATATACCAAAAGGAAGAGATAGTTATTAAAGAATATATAGGTATGTTTCTAAAATGAAGCAGGGACAGGTTGGAAAAAGGGTATGGAACTTGTCTTGACTTGGAAACAAATCTCCATGTGTGAAGGGCTAGGTCATATCCTTCACTGAATTTCAAAAGGAGGGCCACAGAAAATACCAGGTTTGATGCCAAGTATTAGCAATAAATTTCTCAAATGGCATGGTACCGAGTAACCAGAAAATCACGTATGTAGTAGCTACATGCGAAGTAACAGGGAAGGAAAAAGAAGAGTGGTTGGGGCCACTACATGCTCATTAGACTGTTCCAAAAAAAATGCAAAGCTTTAGAAAGTGTTTTGAAGGGAAAAACAATCAGATCTAAAGGCACAATGAAAATGGAATGGAATATAACATGAGCTTACTTAATATAGTCAAATACTAACAAAACCTTATCTTCCTTTTCGAAGATAACCAAGCCTCTAGCCAAAGGTAATGCAGTACACCTACGCTAATTAGAGTTCAGTAAAGCATTTGATTCAAAAAGTTAGTGACGCTAGGGAAAATGTTTCTTTTAACAAAAATAATACTGTTGATAATGATGTGCAGCAATATCATATATGCTGTAGTTATAGCCCAGACCTTTACAAGCACTAAGGAAAGGCTGAGAGTGTAATTCCTCTGCCCAATGGCAATAAGAATTTCACTGATGTTGTTTCATGTTTTCAATATGCTTACCAATCCTGGAGCAACTTTTTTTCAGTTAGACGAGATAGACACTGAAAAAATGGAAGATCAGCTGATATTTCATGGCAAAGTAGAAAATATTTTTTAAAACAATGCTCAGCCTGAATTTTCACCATCTTGCGACCTGAATGTCCAGATGGAGATCAGTTGCCTTTAGTAATGATAGTCTCTATCACCGTTTGCATACTTTCATGGGACCACATAAAGCCGTAAGAGGAGAAATTAGACTATTGTGTCATTTATAACAAACGTACTGTTTGTTTGGCTTTTCCTTCCTCTTCCCATTGTTATGCTATTGAGGAAATAAGGATTTATTGAGAGTTGCTCCAGCTGCTTATTTTCTGCCAAGTGCTTCAGGGGAAATACTTAACTCTTTTGTCAACACTTGTTTGATGCTATACCCAGATGTACATGGTGGCACAGCCTGGCAAAGGTGACTAACACTGACCGAAATTTCTCCAGCACCGAGGAAGTTGGCTCTTTGCCGTGCCTTTTAGCCCACCTGGTGCTACCAGTCGGTGAGAGGAACCAAGGGGAACTGTAGCTGCCAACTGTATTTAGCAGAACACAGACCTATCTCTCACCGAGCTCCCCTTCTTGACGCTGTTTATTTATGTAGCATTTTGGAGGAGTAATGAAGTGAATTGGGAGAAATCCCTTCTAGGGACAGACAAAATGTCTCTCTCACCCTTGTGAATATCTTCTTGACATACATTCTATGTGAGAGCCACAAATAATGGCCAATCCACCAGTCTGGGCACCTTAACAGATTACCAGGCAGAGGATTCAATGTGCATCCAGCTGCTATGGAGTAGCGTATCACTTTCCTAAAGCTTCATCACATCATGTGATTCACTGAAAGATTTGATAGGGAAGATCAGTTGGGAATTTTTTATTGAGAGAAGAAAATATCCATTCTGCAAAGAAAATAATTTATAAATGTTTTGCTAGGTCTTATTTATAGTGTTTAGTCATTATAGTACCATGGGTCTTACCGAGCACATACTTTTACAGTTACACATAAGTTACAATAGCATTCACAAGGGGGCCGTGCATAGTGACGTTGAGGTAATGCAGCCATTGCAAGCATGTGTAAACCAAATAAGCGAAAAAATTGCAGATACTAACAAAAATGTCTTTTTTCCACAAAGAAAACCAGAATAGAAAATAATAGTGTGAAAAGCTGGAAGCAGAACATCTCTAAGCTAAGAAAATTCTCCTGAAAGCCAACCTCCCATGTGAGCTAACCCTAAATTCAGAAATAACCCCCGAAAAGCAGGGAAATTGAAATAAAAACCAATGTAAGATAGAAAGCCTCTGGGATATATTGTCAAAGTGACTCATGAGGTTTAAAGTCAATAGAAGTTGACGAGTGAGACCGAAATTCTGTGTAGTGCTTTAAAAATATACCCTAAGGTACCAAGCAAAGAAACCAAGAGCTAATCCCTGCATACAAATATCATATTGCAAACTTTACTTACACATTTTTTTTTAAAAGGTCACAAGGAATAGATTTTTCTGCCTGCCCTAGAGGGCAAAAAACATTTGGAAAGAAGCCTGCCCTGCAGAAAAAGGCAGCCCAAATCTGATGGTTTAAGTGAAGTTTCAGTGATGTCCAGCTCTCCTTTTATTCCTCTTCACTTCAGACTATGACAACCATTACTACTGGTATGGTTATCCCTAAAGCACATGGGCACCTGCTGTGTATGCACTTTCGACCTCTAGATCCACACACAAATCTACGACGTCTTTTCCTCTCGCTTCTCCCTTCCCTTTCTTGTCTTCAATTTCTACAGTTCCATCAAAGCAGGGACATGTAATGAAATGATCTGTGTCTGAAATCTTCCAGAAATCAGAACCCTTGATTGTTAAACATATGCAAAAAATTATTGCTTTTACAGTTGCATTTTTTAAGAATTAATTTGTGGTACAAACAGGGAACTGAATGAAATTTCAAATAATAAAACCCCCAGACAAATCTGCATGCAGGCATCTAACAAAACCTATTCAATTGTTTATTCTTCTGAGTCATGCTGCAGTTGGGAGTGAGGGAGAGGCAGAAGGATGACCTTTCTATTTACTGAACTCAGTGCTGTTGATGCTTAATGGAATTTGGATCCTTTTAATAACAATTTTACTTTAGTATCATTTTCTCTGCTTAGTTTCCCACAGTTCTTATTTAACATGGACACCAGCATGAAAATGGAACATTTCCTTGTCGATGACTTCACCTGCTTCACTTCAAGTTGCTCATCTGGACTCTGAGGACAATGACATTTGACATAGGAATGTGGCTTTCTGGGCTGTGTTTAGCACGGGCTGAGATCCCCCGCGTGATAACCGCGAGTGCAGCCCCGAACAATGGCTGGCCGTGTTCGCTGGGTGGGACACACAAGTGGGCTCCCTCTTCCCTGCTGAGAGATACTGGCTTGTTTCTCTCCAAGAATGTACCGCATGTTTACAGAGCAATTGTTGCAGAGGATAAATAAATAACCATATGCTCTAAACTTTTGGGCAGCAACAGCATAAATGGCCACTTCCTCAGTTACTTCCTATGAGCATGTTCATGTTATCCTAATCATATGGACTACAGGCAGTAATAAACTGTACTGTTATGCCAAAGGGCAGAAAAAATTCAGTCCTCTTCCTAGAATTCAGGCATATGACTTTAAACTTTGCTCAGTTATTTTAGCTGCAAATTATTGCTTAAGAAATTATTCCAGCATGAGGAATCCCTAGCACGCTGCTGAAGTGCTGGTTTGGTTTTGAAAGGAAACATTTGAAGAACCAAGCCAACTAAATTCCAGGAGGACAGCACTCATTAAATGGCAACACTTCCATCTCTCTACCTGCAAAGGCACTTCTTGAGACTGGGCAGGCACCGAGAGGTTTTCCAAAGGAATATTTCTATACAATATTTCTAGCAGTGCTTTAAGATAATGGTCTCTCATAAAGCTAAGGGATTCACTTCTTTGCTGTGTCCAGATTCCACCCAGCTGAGCAGCAGATGAAGCTACTAAGATAACATCCATGTTTTAGGCTGATAAGACCCTGGCATTAAAGCAGAAAAGGACCCGCTCTACCATATAGCACTGGCATAAAAGCCCTTAGGAGCGGCAAGTCAGTGAAGTGTAGTAGTGTATGCGGTTCTGCCCCAGCTCCCATCGGACCTACCAGGGCCTGGACAACCACCCTCTCTGCTCCATCATCCCCCAAGGGTGCCTGGCACAGGTGCTGCCTTCACTGAGAGAATAGTTCCTGCCAACCCCTTCGAACACAGTCTGTCTGCTCGGTCCCTCTGGAGAGCCACTAAGAGCTGGACTGGGCAACCCTTCCAGCATCGAACACTTTCACGGGAGTCTCGAGGACCAACCATGGGAAAAAGCACACCCCAGCTGGGGCAGAGCCGTGCAGCTCAGTTCCCAGGGGACGGTCTAATTGAGGACTAGCAGATGGCAAGTGATGAGGCAGAAGTTGCTGTAGTTAATTGAGTCTAAGCGGGCATTAAGAAACAGGTACTCTTATGACCGTTTTTACCCATGGCTCTCTTTCAGACATGACTTTGTTTTCCTTATGAGCAAGACTAAGTGTTGCACAGGAAATTCTTCATAATGCCCCCCAAAAATCTATTAGGTAAGCTAGACTATTTTTCTACTGCTAATCCAATGCATAAAATATCATTCCCCCAAAAATCAAAGCTATCTGTAAATTAATCTCACCATTTACATTACATCTACTTAACCTCTGATGCAGCTAATCTGCTGTCCTTGACAACTCCTAGTCTCACTGGAAAATTCATAGCAAACACAATGAAGGGAACCAGGGGTTGTCACTTGGAGGGTGAAAGCTCTGCCCAGGCTGACAGACCAACGCCACGGAGTTCAGGCCTGGATGTGAGCTCTGCAAGGCTCTGGGGGAAGCAGGCTCACAGAGCCCGGGTCCCAACCACGGCGTTAAACTGAAGTGCTGTTCTCTGCGTAAATCAAAGCCTAGCCTTTAACATCTAGAAAATCTTTGCGGCGTATCACTGATCGGTGATTTCTACAGATACGAACTTATAAGAAACCTGGAGCTGAATATTGTTGCCTGGAACTAATGGTTAGATTCCAGATAAAAAAAAAATCTATTTTAATCACTAGTTAATCTGATACATTATTTGATTTCAAGTAATTTATCTTTCTACTTCATTACCTATTATTAGTGACCCTTTTTCTTTCTGCTCTGTTCAAAATGAAAAATGTTTACACTGATTAAATTCTACCAGCAAAAGGTTTGCATACAGGGAATATTTGAGGCCAGCTTTTACTTTTCACATCGCTGGAATCTTTTCTCCAGCATTCAAAAAGATGGTCAGCCTTACCATAATACTGTAACCATAAATATGTATGTGCACATACAAATACAAATACTAAGTTTTGTCTTACATGTAAAATGACCGAACAGAATTTTATTTTTAAATGACAGATTTGGACTTAAGGCTGGAAGTTTTAGCTTTCAATTTCAATGAGGCATATGTCTACCACACCTCGTAGGTATGAAGGGAACAGAAAAGGAGACTTCTAGTTATAGAACAATCTACAATGGATGCAAACCTACAATAGACGATTCTCTGTTAATGGACTTAGCACGTATGTGGTGTGTGTATAAAGCTATATATATATGTATATGCACACATAATATATATGTATTGTATTAGAATATATAAATATATTAGCATAAAGAAGTTTGTGAATGTTAAATAGGCTCCAGGTATTTACTTAGAAATGCATGATTATGATTAGAATCTTTCAATAACATTTATGATAATTAACTGCCAAATTATACTAATTAACGTCTCTCTCTTCTATAGGTGAAGAGCAGCTGCATTTAAGCTATTTTACACTTAAATCACACATTTCAAGTGTAGTTTTGTATACATTTGTAATTATTTATTTAAGAGTAGACTATAGTTCTTCCCCTGCTTTAGAAATGCAAAAATTTTAGTGGGAGTCAAATATTATTGTGATGTTGTAATTAAAAATTGACATTCATTTCCCCACAGACTCCTCACTTCTAGAAAAGAAGTTCATAGTTGATTTGTTCTTTCCTGCACAATGATGCTCTTATTTTATCTGACATTCACTAAAAATAAATGTGTGTGAATGAAGGAATTAGGTCACCTGGTGACATTACCAGTGGTAGAAGAATATTCGAGAATAAAAGTTTCTATCTTTTATAAGATATACACACCGAGTAGTATAGTTTCATGCAATGAAATGACAGGACAGCCCCAATAATTGGCTGGAGCAGAGCGAGGGATGCCGTGGTTACTGCGGGCAGCGGTCCCTCCGGCTGGCAGGCAGTGCCCTGCACCGGGGCTTGCGGCAGCGTTGCACATGTGCTGCCCCGAGGCGGTGATGGCTTTCGGCGTCATCAGGGAAGGATGCCTCCTTTACAGCCAGGCTTCCACCGACAACTACTCGGGGTTGCCTGGTACACAACAACCCTGCTGGTGGCCGGGCAGGGGTCCGCCAGCCCTCGCCCCGCTGCCCATGCAGGGAATTTGCACTCTGAAAACCCCTTTGTACCATTCCGGACGCTTTACCTGGTGCGAGGAAAGAGACAAACTGCGAGCGTGTGTCAGAGAGAGCGGTAACGACATACCTGCTTCTGTCATGTCACTTCACTCCCCAGCTTTTCAGCCAGCTCTGTGTTTGTTCAGTGCTGTACAAGGCCTCCATGTTCTCATGGGTTTTTTGTTTTGGTGCGCGATAGCACATGCCAGCTCGCGACTTGGTGTGCCACCAGTCTGGTTTTCTGAGAATCAGGCCCGTCAGAGTACATGTACCTGCTAGAGGTATTTTATCTGATGACTGGGATATCCAGTACATATATGGTTAATTGACTTCATGACTTGCCCATTTGGGCCTGCCCTGGTGCAATGCCTGCTCTGGAATAGGATTAGACAGCAAAAGACAACTCCAGTCCAACAAGAAAGGAGTTAATATAAAATAACAATCCTGGAAGAGAAGATGAGGCTTCTCCTTCGTCCCTAGGCTTTATGATGGCCATTACATTGTGGTCTTTCTAGGAGAAGTACTTAGCAATAGACAGCATACCTATAGTTTCATAGTAATAATAATGTAATTGATTCCTTATATTAAGAAAAGCAGCATTATCTAAATTCCTTTTATTACTTTTTTTACTTAATGGGTATGACAGAAAAAAAAAGAAAAAAAAAGCTTTAGAGCTTCCTGTAGAGTCAGAAGCTGTAGAAATGTTCTTTTCACTAGACAAACTTAATACAGACAATTTATTTGGGGGAGCAAAGAATTTGTCATATAAAACAACAGCTGTTAGCTACGGCGCTGAGTCCAGACAGGACAATACTGAAGAATCTTGACCTTCATATCTACAATGACTGAGCAGCATGTAAAGAGGAAGCGGGGGCCTGCTCCCTGAGTGCAATGTATTCTTTTTAATCACCTTTGCCTCCTTACTCAACTGGTCTTTTATCACGACAACCTTCTCTGTGTCTGAGAAGCATCGTTATATTTGGTTTTCATTGCCCTACACCTCTGCCTCCAAGACTGCAGTGTCCTTCCTAAAAGACAAGCATGGTCCCTGTGCAAAACTCACACAAGCTCTTCTGGCTTAGGGAACCACTCCAGGATCCAAACCTAGTTCCCTGTACACGCTTCACTGCCAGTATTTTGTGAAAATCCTTCCCCGTTGTAGTGCTTGCAGTGCTTTTATAGGCATCTCAGGATTTATACAATCATATTCATCAAAGCTGCTGTACACTGAGTTTGTAGGTACGGTGATAAAACAGCATACATTAATATCTCATGTTGCTAGAGCTGCAGTGCCAGCCACAATCGGCCCAGCTCATATGAAGCTTTATACTGCCAGAAAACAATCAGAGTCACCCGGAAAAACCACATGTACAATAATCTTTAGATATCCATTTACACCTGATCTGAATTCGGTCCTGTGCCCATTTGATAAATGAAGAGCTTTAGCAATATTACAGTGTTTGATTCACCACGATGAGAATCATGTGCTGAAAAACTCTGTGAGTCAAGAAGCCTTCAGAGCAGTGAGGAAATGCATCAATAATGAAAGAGCAAGGACAGGTCACTTCTGACAGCAATGATAGGACTTCACAAACTGCAGTCAGTATGCAGCGCTTTTGCTATGGTATAAAAGGGGCAGGGATCGAGTGTGTACTCTTACGTACTGATTTTGTAGTGTAAGATCACCCTTTCTTTAGGTACGGTACAAAAATGATTCATGAAGAACAGGAAAGGGCAGACATTCAGCAAGGAACGTTCTATTTTCTACCTTCTATCTGTACAGAGCAGAAATCCAAGAAGGAATTAATTCCACTCACCATGGGAATTGTTTGTAGCTCTATACCAGCCAAATTACTGCGAGCGACGCAAGTGAAAGCTACACATGCAGATCTGCTTACCTGGATCTATCTAGTGGGCAAAGGTGAAGAAGCATCCTCATACTATGGCTCTCCAGGTCCCTTCCTTCTGAAAGCAACAAATTTCACTGAATAGACACCCAAAAGGTTTGGTCCTCCAACCCCCCTCTCAGGAATTTTACCTTTGGGATGCAAAAGCAGCCTCAGAGAGTGCCTCCAGGGCAACTTAAGTCCACCTAAGCCTTCCCGCCTTGTTCCTGGCTGTGTGTTCCCAGCCTTGCTTGCCCAGAAAGCTGATCTAACCAAGAAGTAATGACTTTTATCATAGGATAAGTTTTCATTACTTCTGTGAAACAACTTGTTGTGCAGCCACATGAGCACCAGGGCTGACACAGGGCAGGAGGACAGGGTCTCAGCAGCCTCAGTCTATAGCCTGAGATATTCTGGATGTGTATATTCAGTATCTTCAGTTTCCTAACACTTCGTGAGGCAAAGTCATAATCCACCTGAAAGAAAATTTTCTCTGTTGTATGCTGGCTTTGCCTGGAATAGAGTTAATTTTCTTCACAGTAGCTAGTACGGGGCTATATTTTGGATTTCTGCCAAAAACAGTGTTGATAATACAGGGATGGTTTTTGTTACTGCTGAGCAGTGCTTACACAGAGTCAAGGCCTTTTCTGCTTCTCACCCCACCCCACCAGCGAGTAGGCTGGGGGTGCAAAAGAAGTTGGGAGGGGACCCAGCTGGGACAGCTGACCCCAACTGACCAAAGGGATGTTCCACACCATATGACGTCATGCTCAGCATATAAAGCTGGGGGACGAAGGAAGATGGGGGACATTCAGTGTTATGGTGTTTGTTTTCCCAAGTAACCATTACACGTGGTGGATCCCTGCTTTCCTGGAGATGGCTGAACAGCCGCCTGCTGATGGGAGGTAGTGAATGAATTCCTTGTTTTGCTTTGCTTGTGTGCGCGGCTTTTGCTTTACCTATGAAACTGTCTTTATCTCAACCCAAGAGTTTTCTCACTTTTACCGTTCTGATTCTCTCCCCGGTCCCACCAGGGGGGAGTGGGCGAGCAGCTGTGTGGTGCTTAGTGGCCGGCTAGGGTTAAACCACAATGTTGCAATACACAATTCACCAGATAACTGATTAGTGCTCATACACATTAATTATTCTGAGACTGTTCTCAAAAATCAAGTGTATTTACGGGCTAGCTGTCTAATGAAGCTTGCATGAAAACAATACAAATGCAAAACGCATACTCAACTCAAAGTTGACTGACTTTTGCAGAAGAACTTAATTTCTTTGCCCATAGCAAACTTAATGTGGTTCCAGGCTGGCTTTATTTGTGCCTCAGCTCCATGCACAGTGATCTTTTCATAGCACAGCAGCTGCCATGCTGACACGTGCAATACCCTTACACCAAAATTACTCTCTGTCCTACTAAAATGCTCTGATTGGCTCTGATTGGCCATGAGCTGTACATTGAATTTTGATGACACAAGATTTTATTGTGATCCTGATGGATTGTGTTGATTGTTTTGTTTTCTACAGAGGTGAAATCTCAAATTGAAATACTATTCTGAACCTCAGATAGATAATAGCAAAAGATCTGTAGTGAGATGTTGTTTTTGACACAACTGAAGGCTGTAAAAATATGGTTTTAGAAGTGTTCAACTCTTCCCACTGCATATCATGTAGCTCAAATGAATACTGCTATTGCTAACATAATGCATTTTTTAACAACAAATCCTTCTCTCAGGCATATAAATTACTGCCTGCACAGTTTTGTTTTTATTGTAGTGATCCAAACAAGTTTTCAAAATAAGGAGAAAGCTGAAAACAGAGTGCTTCTGTTCAATACTGTAGGACATTTTGTTAATGCAGCTGCTAAGACAATGGCAAGTATCATCCCTGTCCATGAAGATAAACTTTCTGGACCTAACACTGCCTTAACTGTCAATGCTTTAAACCCAAATGTATTTGGTATAAGCGGAGAAAGGAGAACATGGGAGCAACAGGAGCAGAGAGAGAGGGCACGAGGCCTTTCAGAGAACAGGCATTATGCATTTTAATGTAACCTGGCTAAGGAGAGGGAAATCTTCACTGAGTAACAAAAATTTTTACAAAGTTCAACCTTTTGAAAATAAATTACTACCGTGCTTCATTTTAAGTGGCTGTATAAAGTTTACAAGGATGTTTTAAGATACCTTGTTCTTTATTTCCTGCGGCTGTAAATGCCACTTCAAGAACCAGAGAGTAAAAAAAAATTCTCAGTAATTTTGCCTAAGGAAACACTGCTTTTTATCCAGCACACCACTAGAGATGAGTTTAGTCTTTTCCACTATATTTTAATAGTACATTGGCAGGGGTACAGCCATGAGGGTTTTTTTTTTTTTCCGTTCATACATTTAAAACTAGATTTAATAAAAATCTTCAAATGCAGATGTCTAAATGAAAGCATCTAATGCCAGATGGAGTCACTCCTACAAAGCTGGAGAGCCTTGACAGGTCCAGCTAAAAGGATGTAGCCTTCTCGCTGTTCAGCAGTGCTTTGGAAAAAAAACCAGAGCCTAATGAAGCATCTGCCTTGTGGCGAAGAAACCATGGCACCGCGTCCCACAGCCCCTCGGCCAGCACGCCGAGCTGAGCACAAGCCTGCTCCTCGCCTTACAGCCCTAAGACCAACTTCTGAAGTCCTTATTCAGTACGTTTCTGAA
>NW_010531125.1:4096-26056 GCF_000687285.1 Phaethon lepturus | reverse complement strand
GCTGAAATAAGCCACCCGTTTCTCTTCCCAGGGTAAGAATTTGCGTTGCATGTAACCTGTTTTATTCTCTTTTCCTGCACATGTGTCTGAGGCAAGGCCAGGTGAGTGGGAAGAAAAAGTCTGCTTATCCTTACTGGATCCATTTACAGCACTGGAAGAAGAAGGCCAGCATTTTAGCATCTAAGCTATTTTGAAAGAAAGATTTCTGTGTTGGAGGCCCTGTTTGCTTTCTTTATTGTCCTTAGGCCACCATAGCTACAACAGCAGTATTACTACAGCATAGTAGGCATACCACGTAAACATAAACATAGCACATTCATATAGGACAACTAATTTTCATCCCATGAAATTAAATGTCTGCCTTTTCTCTATGTTTTTTTAGGTTTCTCTATCTTTTGCCTAGGGAGAGAGCATGTTCCTACCTTCCCTCATGCTCTGACATTCGCATTCACGCGGCACTGAAGGGAGGCAGTTCGGGAAGAATCCATTAGGCCTGGATAGACTGTTTATTAATACCATTCCTCAAGGCCTGTGTGTAGGAGAAGTATTTATGGAGATTCAACAGCCAACATCTTAAATCTGGACATCCAAAGTCAGGTATCTGTGGTCACATTCGCTTACCTGTTCGTGAGATTTCTTGCAAGTTTGGAGGGCCTGCAAGGACAAAGCTGCAGCTTTGAACGAGGGACTAAGCAGCCTGCGAAGCCTTGCCCCGGAGCAGAGGAGGGAAGAGGCCATCTCACGCAGAGCAGAAGGTCACCAGACGGCTCCTAAGCCCTGCCCTGACCCCCGTCTCATCCCTCTTCATCCGGGGAAAGAGCTCTGCCCCCGCGCACAGGGAAGGAACTGCTTCCCAGGAGCACTGTCATTCCCTGCCATAAGGGACCAGAGGACACTCGGGGGAGCTTGTGTCACCGCTCAGGTGCCATTGTGACCCAGCTGCTGCCTCCATCTTGCAGATACACGTGCGTTTTCAGATTTCAGGTTTCAGATCTTCTATCTGATTTGTTTTTTATCTGATGGGGTGAATCTGAGCTGAAGACGCGTGGTTTGGGTTTTGCACTGAGGCTAACATAGATTTCAGCTTCTGCGAAGTCAAGATGAGGATGGAGAGACTTAATCTGTATCCACACAGTTCACACAGGGGCACATATAGATATGATGTAGTATGTTGACATCAAATGTCAACATTTAGCTATTCCAATTATAAGGAAAAGTAAACCTCTTTTGAGCATGCACAAAATAGTCTTCTTCACAAGCTTTCTTTTTTCTTTTCTATGATTCAGTTAAGGAAGTGATCAAATATACTTTCTTTCCTTACTCTCTTCCTTCTCAAGTAATGTTCTTATTACCAGTATTTCTCATCATCAGAGCAGACATGAAGGAAGCACTGTGAATAAACAGAAGGGAATTTGGATGTCAAGACATACTTTACCCCAGGCTTTTAGCATGCAATATAGTTTGCTAGAAGGCAGCTTTGATGCCACTGTTCTCTCCCCAAAGACATCCCTCATTACTGAATGCTACATGTTGCCCTGTTGGTCTGGAAGAAACATTTCATTAACTACAGTATCACTATAGATTGCATCTAGTTGCCATAGAAACTTTAGAGAAGAAGCTTGGGTTTAACCCTTGGAATGGACTGAATTTTTCATCCTTACAGCATTATAACTTAAAAAGAGACCATGTCTTTTATTGGCCTTTATCTTTCAGTATAAAAACTGACAGCTGCTGGTAATTCATACAGAGTTGACGGCTGTGAAATATTTTTATTACAATATATACTACTTAACTGGGGCACTGCAGTGAGGGACGAAATTGCTGTTGACTTCACTGCAGCTGTGATTTCCACCTCAGCCATTCAAAGTCAAAGGCTATTGTAAAACTGACATCGAAAACTCCTTTTAGTGCTATGTTCTGATGGAAGAGAGAATGAGCCAGCAAATGTGGGTGCTGGTCATGGCTTTGCCACAACTTCTGTCAGTCACAATTTGTTTGTCAAATGGGGGTAAGGACACTGCATGTTTCTGAGATCCTCAGGTAGAAACTGACTGCTTATGGACGCTCATGTGTTTTCTTCACACACTAGAAGATGCCGAAGAGATTTCTTTCTTCTGCAAATAAAGATAACCCTTCAGCCCAAGGCTACAGACTAAGCCATACATCAGGCTCTGCAACTCCCTAGGCAGCTGTGCTGCTACTGAAATGGTGTTTTCTTTTAATTGAGACTCCTTCCTAGTGTGCATGGAAAGACCAAACTTCATAGTATTTTCACACTGAAGTAACGCACTGCTTTGCTCCAGATCACGCCACTTCATCCGATAGCTAAATAGCTCACTCAGTGAAGAAGCATCAGCTCTCTGAAACTGGAACCACAATCCCATATCTGTCTGCACTTTGGACTTGAGCAATAGAGCATTTTTTCTTTATTGGTTTCACTTCTCTAAAATGAAAAGCCTGCAGATTATGGCACTTCCCATTCACATAAGCGTAAGGGTAAATTGTGCAGTGTATGCTATTATCACTCAATAAAGAGTTCCTTCTGCCTTGCCAGGCTACATAAAAATGTGAAAAGCCTAGTCTCCAAAAGGTCTGAAGTTCTCCATCTCCCTTTTTCTTGTGTTCTCATTTCCTCACTTATTCGAAATACATCAACATCAACAAATGATAGTTTAAGGTTACAGCAGTGGAAGGGTCTGGCTTCCTCTACTGCCAACATTCTTTGCAGGGTGGCTTCTGCACACTAGCACTTTTGTTCTTTTTGCTACAAGCTCCATTCAGTTTGTAAAACTCAGCCTCTAGTTACAGCTGGTTTTGTTCCGAAAGAAAAACTGGAGGGGGATGTGTGTGTGTGCGGGGATGGGAGAGCTTGCGCCCATGCAGTTTTGTGACTGTTCCATGGCAGGGTTGGGGTGGGGGGCTACATTTAACTTGGTAACAGAGGTTTTGTTATTAAGATCCTCTTAACTACATTGCACAGCCCTTACTCATGTTGGTGGACCAAGTAGTGTCACTGAAGTCAATGAGGCTGTGGTGCTTTATTATTTCAAATCACATAATGATCACTGTAATAGAAATGATCATAATGAAACACTTTCATTAGGAAGTCAATGGGTCTATTTGTGCAAATGTTCACAAGCATGAATGAGAATTGCACAACTTAGCACAATACATAGTATTTTCTGACAAGTTCAGTATCTTTTCTTGATAAAACCTCCATGAATAATACTGTCTCACATGTGCAAACTATACAATGAACCTGGTTCTGCTTGGAATATCTAATTTGTCTCAGTGGCATTGCTCCAGAGGAATGTATTTAACTCTTTGGAGCCATTATTAGATTGGGGCAAATGTGATACTTTCAGCTGATTGACTAGGTATGATTTGAAAAAATATTTTCTGTCCTTGAGAAGCACTGGCTTTAAGTAGCATTATTTCATTTGACATGTCTCATAGCTGAAGTTGTGGCTTAAAATGGCACACCTATGGAAATTCACATGAAGGAAATAAGATTCAGTATGAGAATTCCAATTAGAGGACAATTATATGACTTGAAATAATGAGGTACCACAGTGAAAACTGTCCAGTGAATACAGAACTCATTAGCGAGTAGTTTCATCTTTAATTAGCATTCAGTGTTTTGAAATAGGAAGATGGCCTCCCACCCAGTTATACATTCAGGTTTAGAATTACAAACACCAGTAAACCCAGTAAGCACAGGAATTCTGCAGGGAGCTATCCTATCAAAGGTAGTCCCAGCCAAATTAAACCTTTTACCTAGGCTGGGACGGCAAAACCGTAAACAGAGAGCTGCCTATCAAACATCCTGTTCTTGCATCAGACCAAGACAGATTCTTAGGTTACGAGAGACACACACCTCATTTTTCTGGCAGCGTTTGCCATTATGCATTGGATAATTCAAAGCTATATTTCCTTTCTCCTGTTCTACTGGCACCTAAGGTTCATTCCCATCTTGCTCCTAAAATGACAAAACTTGAACAGAAACTCATGGCTGTCAGAGGGAAGGAGGAATGGTTGCAACAGGCTTCATACAAATAACCATCTGAAGGGCACTGAGGCAGCTTCACACCTGACCTGGCTGGAGCAGGAGTGCAAGACCCAGGGGGCTGAGACCGCAGAGGAGCCAGCCCTTCCACAGCACTTCAAGGGATTCCCTCTTGCTGGAATGTGGGATACAGGATGGGCAGTAGCCCTGTTTGTTGGGGAAGGATAGTAGCATCAGTCTGTACAGAAAAACATAGTGTTATTTCTCTTCTCTGACTGCAGGCACTCCTTGCGAAGGGTTTCAAAAAGCATGAGGAAACCACATTGTTTCTTTCACAGAATGAGCCACAGTCTAATTCTTTTTCTGGCTGCTGTGTGTCTGAGTTACTCTGGACATGTCTGGATGTAAGAAGAGGACTTTGGCTATTTTTCTGGATGTCTGGTATCCTGGTTGGAGCAGATAAGAATGAAACGTGCTCAGGCTGACTCTAAATGTATATACAGCAAGCTTGACACATCCAGAAGTTGAGTATATGGTACATGAATGGCGTAGTGCATGCACCCAAATGTTTTCCTTGTGGAAATCCTGGACGGAAGGATTTCTCTGCATTTTGGAAAGAGGCAAGTTCAGCAGTGTAAAACTTTGAATATCTGAAGAAGAAAAAGTGAAAACAGTTCTACAGTCAGTAGATACCAAAGATAACCAGCTCAGTCTTTGTTGATCCTGACTTACTCACATACAAGTGTTCTTTGAACTGAAAGTCTATCCCATTACCCCACTACGTCATCCTAGTGGGACAGGGCAGTGAGGATAAGCACTGTTGTGACCTCTCCCATGCTCATCCATCCCTACAAACTGACTGACCAACCATGAAGCAAGCAGTCTCACAACCAGGCAACTGTAAGTCTCAGCATCTCTCATACTGCTCCCTCTGGTTCAGGAGTTCTCCCATTTGTCTGTGCCTCAAGTCTCTCATGGAACAAACTGCTGTATAACAGTTCAGATTCTCAAGAACTAAGTGTCATATTAATGATCAGATTAATCTGATGCAACAGAAACATCTAAGAGAAAAATCTGATCTGAAAAGTCCCTAAATTCTCACACTCACTAGGACATACATTTAAGACAGTTCAGGATTTGTGTGCTTATAAATTTGTTGTCTGCTACCACTCTAAAATTTGTGTACTTAAATTTTCTAACAGATGTATTTCCACAGCAATTCTACCTGCAGACATTCTGCCACAGAGAGACCAGATGTCAGTTCAACATCAGAAGGAATATCTCTGAGCCTCAGAAGAGCAAATAGTTCTTACACAAAAAAAGGAAGAACATCTGTCTAAACAATCTTATAAAAACACTGCAGCGTTCTAGAAAAAATAACCCAAAAGCATGTAGCTACACTTACTGCATTTACAGAGTCCCACTACAGAATATTATGGGTTATTATTTTCAAGTTACTACTGTTTTGGTTTTTTAAAACCTGCACCTTTTGAAACATGACGAGGCACCTTTCCACCAAGTCCCTGCTCATAGCTATTAAAGGTTGGTACCCCAAAATGGTATCAACTAAAATCAAGCCATTTGTGAAAATCAATGGCTTCCAGTATTATTTTCCTTCAGGATGAGATTATTTTTATGCACATGTGTCTTTAACCTATTTTTAATAATAAATTGATAGTTACCTCTAAGATATGACAGAAGAGCTCCTATATGGATGATGGTTTAATTGAATTTAATTGAAGTTTAAAAACAATATATACACTACTGAAATCAAACCGTGTAGTCCAATATCTATGTTAGATGCCAGGGGTCCTGACTTTGTACAGATTTGCAGATGTGTGCTGTACAACAGAAAGGACACAGATCTGTGCTTCAATTTCCCTTGCAAAATGGGGTTAGGTTTAACTAAGCATACTCCCTGAAGTGCAGGAATGAGAGTGTACAAATGAAAACCATCCATGCAAACTGAGTGCTTTAGAACTACAATCGTATTAGTGGTGTTAAATTAAGTTTGTGTAGTTTATTTCACTCAAGGTATCCCTAAGTATGGAACAGAAGTTATCATCTCAGCCCATCTCTCTGACTTTGACAGCAACTCAGAGCAAGTGTCTCAAAGAGGAATGCCAAGGAACTGGCAGCAAATACTAAGGGATGTAAATTCCTGAAAAACAGGAATTTCTGCTTATTTTCTTAGAAATTGAAAAATACTCCATTAAAATTGAATCCTCCTTCATTTGTCTTTTGTTAAATTCTCCTCTTATTGACTAATTTCCACAGCATAGATACCCAAGTGTTGGTTGTAACAAATGGTTAAAGGATTAGAAACATACAGCAGTCACCCTGCCAGCCTTATTGATGAGCTCTCAAACAGGCAAGCCCTTGTAAGAGGGATTTAAGCAAATGAAAAGCATTATTTATCTATAGAGACTGAGACATGAGTTAATTGCCCTTGCTGGATTGCAGAGAATACTGCATAGAGGAAATAAATAGGGGTTTAATTCCTAAAGGTGAATTAGGTTCAACATTTTAAGGCATAACTTTTAAGCATCCTGCTGCCTAGTGAGTCCTGGTCCTGAGCCCACAGTTTCATGTTTTATAGAGAGAAACAGATGCTTAAGAATAGGTTTCACAGACATTGGTTGACAGACCAGGCAACAGCCTCAGCTTTCTAGCAAGAGCTGCTAGTACAAAGGCTGGAGCTTGAGTACTCATGGACTTTGCTGCCATTTTCTAGACTGCCATGAAGATTCACAGTTACATCCTCTTCTAGACATTGGTGCCCATGTCACATCACCCCTGTCTCGCAAAACAGAGCATAAAACCACGCAGAGTGTGGCAGACCCTGTGACACTTCGCAGCCCGGCTGAGCTGAGGTCGGCAGTCAGGAATTCAGGGGGAGAAGCCAGGGCAAGGGCAAGGGCTCTCCCTTGCTTTTCCCACTTCCCTCCACCACATACTCTTCCTATCAAGCTCTGCCCAAAGATTAGATTGAGGTGGGAACAAAGAGCAGATGGAAAAAAAAAATATTCTGAGAAATTAGGAGTAGCGTCCAGCTACATGTTCACATTGCTGCTACCTGCACATCTCCTTCCTTCTCAAAGCCTTCCCTGGCCATTTAGCACCACCACTTCCTGCTGCTAGAGGAGATTGAATGAAACAGTATGAATAAAACGATTAAATATTCACTAGAACAAGGAGTTTAAAAGAACAATCTAATACCCTTAGCAAGGACACAACCTGGGAAGACCTGGGCTCCAGTCTCTTCTCCAATGGGGATACCAGTACTTCTACATGGCAAACCAACGCTGAAAGCAAAGTTCAACAGGTCTTTTTTGGACTACAGACATATAAACACTTTTAACAATCACTCCATGCTTCTTCACAAGACAAAAGAAACCACCAAAAATTTGATGAACAGATCAACTGACATTCTGAAGTTTACTTATGTGCTGAAACGTTACACTGAAAGCCTGTCAGTTTAGCCACTGGCAGTTTCTTTGGTGTTTTTCACTTCAGCAAACACAGCCCATCACGACTGCACATGACATGTCGTGACAGAAATTCTTTTCTAATTGTAGCCTCGGTCTTTCACTGTCCTTGCTCTAAACAGCACACCTCCTTGGTCAGATAACTAGCAGGGGACAGTCATACTTCAACCGCTCATCAGATGAGCGGCCATTTGTGTGGTTTCTTTCTTTACAATTAGGTTGAAATTACTCAGTAAAATATCTACAAAGGTGAATCTTGATTGACCAGGAGGGGGCAAAGATTTATTCACAGCATTAGATATTGTTCCATGCTTCTCCCTTCATTGCAGGGCAAACAACCATTACCAATCTTGTTAAATGATGGAATTTCCTGTTCTGGTTAGTACTACAGTTAAGATTTTAAATTATCCCCCAACTGAATGTTTTCCCGGTTTAATTGCCAGGCTTTGGAAAGAGGCCTAGCACCCAGGCCCTGACAGGAGTGCAGCTCTGCAATATCCAGCTGGCTGCTGTCCCAAAGCATTTAGAGCAGCCGCTGACGAGAGAGAGATTTACACTCCCGTGGGCTGAAATACCTGTCGCTTCTCTTGCAGAGCTCTGCCATCCCCTGCTACCGTAACCTACGCTTCCCAAGTGACTGTGCAGAACACCTTGCTGGGGTTTTTTGCATTGCATTGCCCCTGGAAGTCTTGCCAAGCCTTGGGAGAGCTGGATGGGCAGCCGGCTGCCGCGCCAGTCTGCAAATGCTGCTGGAGGGCTGGACGATGCTGGGATCTGCCCTGCATGCAGCCTCGCTCCATGCTGGCTGAAATATCTTTGCAGCTGAGTTTCTTCATGAGGCGGGTGGTAAAGAACTACGCTTTCTGATTTTCTTTGGTTTAAGCAAAGTATTTCCTCTATTACTAGTGCATAGGATTCACTTGTTAGTTAATCTACATCCAGAAAAAAAGATTTCACTTCTTATTAACATCAATGTGATGGCTAATGTGCACTCATTCAACTGGATTATTATGATGGTATAAAGCCCCTGTTATTCTTTTCATATTGTCCCTTTATAGGCACAGGGCTCGATTCTATCACCAGCTCATTTGATTACTGCTATTTTACTCCTAAGCTGAGCTTGAGGTAATTATTAGCCTCACTCTTTTATTTTCAACAAATGCTCAGTAATTCAGTCTCCTCTGGATTGTTTTGCCTCTCCTGGGATAGAAGGGATGACAGAGAGAATCAATCATTCACGTGAAAAGGCAGTGGCAGCCTCAGAGTATTTCTCTGTAGCGCTTCCAGAGCCGTTCTGCTGATATTACTGATGTCCTGTCTGGCTGTCATCGCTCCGTCCCCTGTCCCACTCAGCCCCTGTGCTTTTCTGTGGAGTTCTCGGGGAGCTGCTGGCCTCCCAGTGCAGCAAAATCTCCTGTGCGAGCTATGCTGAGTACAGATCTTCGGAATAAGGCTCAGATCCTAGTGATGTAAACCCACTCATGACTGCTGCACTGGTTTATGAGCAGACCTCTGCAACCAGTCAGGTACGGCAATGGCTGCAGCTATTTTAGGGGCCAGCTCCATAATTTTCCTGGTACTTGCACAGCCTGTGCCCATTTCCCAGAGCTGGTTTTACCAAAGAAGCTGCGTGATCTTTGTCATAGTGATAGGGCAAGAAGGGCTAATGTCAAGTGACTCAAGCCAGAAGCAACTCTGGACTGCACATCAGCACTTGGGACCTGGGACTGAGACCAGAGCCTCACACCACACTTGTTGTTCACACACAGCAAACCCACGTGCTGAGGCCAGGGTGCTTTTTCTCCAACGGGCAAGGAGGTCCTTCAGCCCTCAGAGGGCTAGAGGCTTATTAAGAGAATCTGACCTTCCTCTTCAAAGGCTCTATGAATGGAAAAGTACAGGGGTGTCAGTGCCAAGCTCCTCAGTTTGCTTGGGAAACAGCTGTAGCAGTTTAAAGAAGTAAATATGTCACAGCTGCTCCAGACAGTAAATTCCTGCTTTTTCAATGTGATGAAAAGCAGAAGATGAACCCAAGAAAACTCTTTAATATATTTTACTGCAAAGTTAAACCACTACCAGTGTGGTTTAACCTAATCTGACTTGGCACTGAAAGGGGTCAGGAGCACTAACCCAGTCAAGCCAAACTGCTCCT
Organism: Phaethon lepturus; assembly: GCF_000687285.1. Classification (NCBI taxonomy): domain Eukaryota; kingdom Metazoa; phylum Chordata; class Aves; order Phaethontiformes; family Phaethontidae; genus Phaethon; species Phaethon lepturus. The sequence continues at coordinate 16,410 of NW_010531125.1, read as the reverse complement.
CAGCTCAAAGTCAAGAACCAGTGGCTGGGAGTTCAAGGACAACTCAGTTGTAGCTGCAGTCGTTACAGTAAGCCCTGAAGGTTTTGAAACAGAAACACAGCTCTGGGCTTCGATTGCTCCTTTAATTGTGTGTTGCTCAGGCAGTGTCTTTCAAAGAATGATGGGGATGGAGGAGGAGGTTAAAAGGCTTGCTGTGCCACGGCCCTAATCCCAGACCTATGGACAGAATAATGTCTTTAGGTTTTCCAGATTAATGTCTTTTAAAGCGATTAATTAGCCTAAAAGGTTAAAATATATTGCAATTGAAGGTTAGGCTTTTAAAATAAACCTAATGGGTTTAGGCATTCAAATCATGTTGAACTTCATATCTCAGGCTTTATTGAGTCAATTATCTGATCCCCAGGAAAAACATGTACAAGACTAAAGTACGCTTACGGCTACCTGCTGTTTTCCCTTATGAAAAGAGACATCCAGAGATTTCTTCAAAGAACAGAGAATGTGAATAAGATGTGATAAGGATGATCTTGTCCACCTCAAGTTGCCTTAATGGCCTAAGAAACTTCTGGTGAATGTTGCCAGAGAAAATGACAGGGAAGATTACATTGAAACACAAGATGTCCCAGAGAAAATACTGACAGATGGGAACTCAAAGTTCTGGAGACAGAGTAGAGGCAAGGCGGAGGAGCGTGACTTGCTGTTTGTGCATTACTGATTTTGAAAAGCAACTTACTGGCTTTTTTTTTGCAGGCCACATTGTTGCAGGCTGTTACCCTGACCCTTGGGAAGCTGGGTACATCGATGAAACGCCACTGCAAATTATGGTTTTCTCGGCTCCCAAGAACACTGCATTCTTAAAACAGGATCTGGCAGAGTTTGACATGCAGTTAGCGTTGGGGAGGGTAGGAGTAGTGTCCAGAAGGGAAAGGTCTTGAGGCACTGGTTCCAGGAAAAAGCCTGATAGATTGTAAGAATAGAAAGCAAAATAAAGTTCACCAGAAAAGTAAAGCTCTAGGCAATGTATGCCAAGAGATGGACCTCTATTGCCGAAATACAGGCTTTTTGCAGCCCTGAAGGAAGATGCTTTTCATTTTATCCCCTGGCTGCTTTCTCAGAGAAGTGTCAATATGTAAAACAACATACATGCACAGGAAGGAGAAACTTGGATTCTGCCTTGGAATATTTCTCCTTCAGCTTTGGTGCAAAGTATTATGTTCAGTGGCAACATAATTGCGGTGCAGTATTTAAATCCATTGGGAAAAGGAAAACCTCAGGACAAAGTCTCAGTAACAATTCCAGAGAAGTTTTACCCCTGCTGGCCCAGCTTACAGTTCCTCACCAACATATGAGAGGAATGAGCAGTGTTCTAATTTTTGCCTACCTGGATTTAAAATGTGCACAGAGTATATGCTATATGTTCATATTTCAGTATTGTCACAGTTTGCAGAAGTGGGTCTGATAAACTATGTTGAACCACTTAAGGTGTTCCAGGAAAACAAAGGAAGGACAGTAGGTGAAGCTGAGAGAGAGAGAGGACAATGCCTGAGGAAGCAGTGACCAAAGCCCAAATGCATACGGAAAATACATTCAGGAAAATTTAAGAATATACAGCTTTGGGAAGGGATGGGACAGAAGAAATGGGTTAGTATCATTGAAGAAGGGGAGTGGGGACCCTTTTCTGATAGTGTTTGACTTCCACGGAGAACAGTGATCAAAGATGTATGGTCAGGGTATCCTGTGTTTCTCCCAGCTAAACAGGGTGATTAAGTATAATTAATACACTCATTAAGAACAAATACAGCTGACTATACTGAGAAGTTATGAAAAGTAGGAGTGAATCAGGCAGCAACTAGAAGACCGTTAACCTCATCCTTGCACAAGTCAAAACACATGATAAATGAGCCTCCGTGAAGGGGAAGCAGCTGGGCAATATGTAGTGCAATATAGACTGTAATGTTCAGTGATAAGAAAGCACAGGCATGCAGAATATACACAACTCACGGGGAACGTCTGTGATGTGATAATAGGTTTGGCAGCTCTGCACACCACGGAAAAAAGAAGTTTCTCTTGTTTCTATTACCGCTTGTGCAGTTAACGCATTCCAGAGCTGATAGTGGGACTGAAACAATTCATTGAGGAAAATGGACATTTTCTGCATGTTGCCTTTGCCGCTTATCACTTTTGTTATTTATTTAATTATGATAATTTCTGAAGCAGATGGCCAAAAATTCTCAAATTCCAGAAAGGCAAAGTTCCCAGTGACCCTATTGAGTTATACGGTGACATCCTCATTCCCTTATAGGTAAAAATGTTTCTTATCATCACTTCTTGCTCTCTCCATCCCATCACATCTAATGCAAATGAGGTAGAGAAACTTGGACTATTAATGCAACTCATCAGTTCAGATCTAGCAAGTTAACATAACTTTCCTCTGATCTTTATATTCAACACTTTGGCTCCAAGACTGTTGCATCCCTGTTGTAATTGAAACATGACTGGACACAGACCATGCACACATATTTACTAGTCAAAGGCTGTAATATTTCACATTGTTCTTTCTCTTGCCTTCTATAAACAGAAGGAGAATGGAAAAAGAAAAATGGGCATGTAAAGCATTGTTCTGAGAGGCAGTCTGGATTACAGGTTTGCCTTACCTTCCTTATCTTTGCCCTTAACTGAATGACAAGCTTTTATCTAGGAGATGGTCTTGAAAAAGATTAAGAAAAGTCTCTGTTGGCTCTGTGACTGCTACGTTATTACATACTGTTCTTTCATTTAATACGTGTTCATTGTTATTTTAACACATAAAGAGTTTAAACCAGAATGTAAATATTTTTATAAATAGGATGATGTTTAAAAATAAAAGGTATGCAAGTCTTACCTATTCAGTGGCATCTAAGATCATTGTCTGTAGGAAAACAGTCTTGTTTTCATTTCACAAATCATTTCATATTTATACAAGTTACACCTGATTCAAATTGGTAAAACAATAATGAGAATATGTTGGGCAAATGTGTCAGCCTTTAAAAAAGTGTTTATACTATATCTTTAGCCAAAGTATATTTGTGGGAGTTTCTCCTGAGGTAAAATATTTTAACAGGTTTTTTGTTTTATTGATAATCTAAGGAAAAAAATATTTTGTTTTATGGCTTTTTATTTATTTTTAACAATGGAGAAGATGGTGTTTCTCTGTCCAGTTTCCTCAGATGTTAAATTGTTGACAATTTTGTTCTTGCAATGAGTGTGGAGTCTGCCAGTTTTGATGCTGACTTCACTGTGGGCAGGATAACATGTTTGAGCCTGTTTCCATGAAAGACAGTAGAGAAAACGCCCCTGAATTTTCACGGCACAGGATGAAGACTTTTAAGGATGATCCATACTGAGTGGGTGTTAGACAGATCTTTGTTCACAAGTCACCCAAAGTTTGAAATGGGCTGATGTGGTTGGCTTGAGTCAATTCATTAGCACGGTTTCTGATCAGCAGCATATACCCATCTAGGCTGATGGATGGTCTTGAAGGATGCCAGCCTTTTCCAATGACCTACTAATGGTTAACACTGCAAATAATAGAATTATTTAAAAATCTGATGATGCAGACAGCTCATAGAGAATATAGTGTGTGTAGCAGCTTTCTCGTTAAGATCGTCTAATGGCAACACATTAGGGGGTTTTGTTTCCTTCAGATTTTTTGTTTGTTTTCTAAATGCTGTTGCAGGTACTAAGTCCTGCTATTGGGTCAGTGTTTGAAGAACTGGTATGTCAAAGTGGAAAAAACTACTTTTTAGTTGAGAGAACAATAATTGCAGGGTACTCAGATCCATTTCACATAATTTTAGTGAATTCCAGCCTTACAACACAGGTGACATCAGCTAATGATTGAAGCTAGGGAGTTTAAGTGCAATTACTACAGCCAACATCTGTAAAAGTACAAACATTGAAGTAACTTATGGAATTTAACTCATCCTCTATTTATCTGTTATCAACACTTATTCCTGTCGATATGACAATGGAAAAGTCTTATTAATATAATGAAAGCAAAAGTAGAAGCTTGTCATTGCCCACACCCAGTAACATGATCTCTCGCTCAAAAGAGGATGTTTCTGCTAATCTGGCAAGGAGTAATCAAAAGGATTTTTACTGATAAAATTGAAGATGGTAGTAAAATGGAAATAAGCAACTGTGCTAGAGAAACTCTCCCAGTCACATGCTGGTTTCTGGATTATGCAAAAACCAAGAAAAAGTGAAATCTGCTCATAGGCACCTTCTGACATCTGCTCATAGGGAGCTAATTAAGAACAGATAACTGAAGTAATCATAGCAAGCAATCTAAAGAAATAAGAGATATGAAGAAAACAGTAAGAACATGCATTTACAGTAAGACAGCTGTGAGCCTAGGCAAACTTGGTAAAATCAGTTGGATTACTGCCAAATTATTGGCAGTAATTCACAATAAGGTAAAGAAAGCATCAATTCAAGTGAGCAAGAACATCTCAGCGTTTCCTACTGGCTGTCAATCTACTGTCACCGGTTAGCAGATCCGCACGGGCAGGCCAGGAGAAGCAAGTATGGAAGACAACTTTGAAGTGGAGTAGTTGTTTTAATTGTTTAGCTTATTGTATGTGCCTCTAAATGCAATCCAGTGTTTGTTTTCATAGACTGAACTCCTCACTATTAAGTGTTTCAAACTTGCCTAGTACACAAACAGTGCTGCCATAAATAAAAACAGAAAAGCAATTCAAATCCACATTCTTACTCATTCTTAAAATCTCAGCTTATACAAATTTTTACTGAATTTAATAGGATTTTCCCCTAGGTAAAGGCTGAAGGCACAAAGAGATCACAGAGCTGCTTAATATCAAACCATTATTCTTCTGTTTTTACATGAATGCCTATTCCACCTGAAGAAGCTGGATAGAAAAATGTGCTTGACAGGCCAAAGACATGAAACTCCTGTGCTGTTACCTGGGGTTCAGGTGTCTGCAGCTGAAAGCCTGCCACCACACACCTCGCAACACTCCAGGTCGCAGCTGGGCCCGGGAGCAGAAGTTGCAGTACCCTTGTGAAACTGGGCGATCGTGTCTTCTGCTGTATTGTGGCACCTCCTCAGGTGCTTTGGCTGCAGCTGCACAAATAGATCCCCAGAAGTGACCTGAAGGACCATGCCTTGGCTCTAGTGAAAAGCCTTCCGCTGCCACCATTCTTCTCTGTCCTCTCTACGGAGAGGAAACCAAGGAGACTTCCTCCACAGAACTGACACCCTCTTTTAGGTGAAAAGATCATGTTGGTGGGAACATGGTATTTCAGTATAACCGCTAGCCAGGGTGTTAGCAGTCCTATTCTACCAGGAGAAGAAAAGGAGAAAGCATTTGTCTGGCTCCCTCCAGAAGCTGTGCCTGCAATAGAAATTATCTGCATCGTACTCTCCTGTATTGCCTCTCACTGACTTCAAAGGTGGCCCTGGATATTGAATTTTTGTGGTATTCACATAATTTTTTTTTTTTTCTCTGAGCATGCCATAGTTTTCTCTTTGGAAACCATGCCTATCTTTTCACAAGTCCTAGAGGTTCTTCTGACTTGCCTCATCTGTGATGCCCACTCTCATTCCTGTGCTATAGCCTCTTCTGGCAGAACAGAGTAAGATGAGGGTCTCTTAAGGAGACTCAGAGCTGAGCATCTGTCACTGAGAAGAACCACTCCTGAGCAAAGAAGAGCTCCACAGAAGGGAAACATGGTGCTTTCACAGTTCTTGCAAGCCTCCCAGGTTGGTGATATTGCACAATATCATGCAGAACATTTCCATTTGCTGATGGCCAGGTGCAAGCTTGGGTGAATCAATGGGTGTGCCGTGCTTCCTACACTGGGAATGGCTGGCAACAGTCTCTTGCTCTCAGCCTGAATCCTTTATGTTTTCACTGCTGTAGTTTCAAGAATGTGAGCATGAAGTCTCCATGACCAATGGAAACAGTAACTGAGGAAAACAATGGTAATGAAGAGAAACTTACCCAAACCAGAGGGCTTGCACGTATTAGCTTTATTGCAGAAGCCTAGAGACATGAGAACACATTGCATTGCCTCCTTCCTCTCTTGGTTTGTTCTTGGTTTGTTATTTTTCCTGACTGCTGCTGCTGCATCAAAGCACTAACAGAGAAAAGGGCCTGGCATAACATGCCAGGAACAAGATTGTGCTCAGGCATGAGGCTTTGATCTTGAAGATTCTTCAGCTGTGTACAGTGCACAAAGGTGCAGCCCTGGTACAAACTAGCAGAGGGAAAAAATTCCAGTGGTGAGTTTTGCCTGGTGACTGAAGAATTAGTGCAGGTCAGTAATAAATGCTGCATGCACAGTTTTCCATTGCTGATGCAGTTTTAAAATGCTGAGCATATGCAGAGGAAGTCCCCACACGGTGGTAAATTGCTGCATGCAGATTTTTTTTTTAATCTTTCTGTGTATTTTTAGAGATGTACAAGAAATGAAATCTTCAACCAGCAGGAAGTGTGAAAAGAACTTTCTTTGCAATATGAAGCTACCAGTGCTTGTAAACCAGATATATAGAGAAAAATAAATAGATAGGTAGAGCAAAATGTTCATATTTTTTCAGGTTCCTCCACATGTATTAATACCCAAATCACCCCTAGAAAATCCTCGCTGCTCACCATTTTAGTATGACACGTTTTCAGTATTTCTTTGATTTCTTGACTTACAGCCATGGGGATGAAAAACAAACAAATACCTTTCCTTTGTTTTCTAGAAGTCCATGTTTTGTTCCATTATAAAAACCAACCTGATAGACTTTTATATCACAGAGATAAAAAAGGAGATACAGAATGTGCTGCGAACTTCCCTAAGGGTAGGAGATATTGCTGTGAGATAGACAAGCACCTGTCCCCCAGGGAGGTGCAGCTTATTTAGGAAAGGCTGGAACCTCACAGGGAATTTTTCAGTAGCATTAGTGTGATGCAATCTGTGCACTAAATCTGGTGTGGTTTGGGTTTTTTCCATTCCTTTTTTATTCTGCTCAAGGATGGACAGAACCTCAACAGGTGTTTTTAAACCATCATCAATAAACTAAACTAAAACTATAGCTACAAATGTCAGCATGCACATCAGTTGGGTGTTTTTGCCAAAAGCAGGTGCTTACAGAGAACAACACAGGCTAAGCATACAGCATGCAAAATTTGGCCCAGCACACTTAGCTCCATAAAGGCCGATACACATATCTTACCACTCAGGGTAAGGTTTTAAATGGTAAGGCATCACTCTACCTTTGTGTCGGGCAACTTCCACCTTTACAGTTACAGCGATATAGTGGCACTTTTTCTATCTTGAATACCATTTTTCAGGTTCGAAAAAACCTGAGCATAGCTGATAGAAGTGACAGCGTGTTAATGTCGACATCTGATGAATACAAAATGCAGGGGGAATCGCTTGTTGCTGAAATACATTAGATCACAGCAGCAGCAAAATGTAGCAGTGAGACGCCACCATCATCATTTCAATGTCTGTTCCGTATAATTGCAGAGTGACTGCAAGCTAGCAGGAGAAGCTATCTGTCTTTGGGAGTCTTGTAAATGACAAGCTATTTAAAATAAAGCATCGAGACTATGAAAAACATTCAGAAGCTTTTCAGCATCTATTGAATTGTGTACAGTCTTCGTGGAACATCATAAATGCAGTTCTCAGAGAAAGTAAATGGTTGTCTGAAGACACATTCCTACCAATGCCATTAACACAACTCATCAGCTAACAAGAACATACTCATCTGTCTAGACACAGATGATATTAGAAAAGTAATCACCATAGATCATATTCATGTCCCAGTCCTGAAGGAGCTTTGTGTGGTTTGATTCTGCACCTGCCCTGGCCCGCAGTACCGAACGCAGCCGTCCTCACTCACTGATGGCCTTAGTGCCCCAAGCCCTGCATGACCAGTGGAGCTCCTGCTGTCTGGACCTGATGAAGTATTGGTCTGGTGCAGATAAATAGAGAGCTCGTGGCTGAACCAGAGCTTTAAAATGCCAAGGAAATAGCTCCTTGTCTCTCCTTCTCCCCTGACACTACACAGAACGTCTAGAAGATTAGCTTAGATTAAACACCCAGCTTTTTGAGAGGTAATGAAAAAGGACATGATTTTCATCCAAGCTGTTAAGACTCTGGTCCAAATACAGAAGCACAAATATTTGCTTTTATAGATAATGCTCTGTTAATCATAATGCTGTGTTTTTAATATAATGCTCTGTTACCATAACGGTCTGTTGCTCATCGTTGTATTCAAGCAATGTTTTCTGATTGAAATTCATTTGTATGTTTAAACCCTTTCTTGAATTTTTGCTAAACTCTACACTTGGAAATTATTTTGGTTAAGAGTCCCAAAATCACATAGCACCTTCGAGAAAAAGTATTTCCTTTGATCTGTTATTTTGCCACTTTTTTCCCCTTTGTCTGTGCTCTTATGTAAATATGATTTCCATTTAATGATATTTGGGACAGCACGAATAGAATTCTGGCCAGTTTCCTTAGCTTTGTTATGTAAGGGATATCATCAATACAAAGCACATTTGTCCTATCTTGCTATACAACATAGCAGAGTCACAAATGGAAACAGCCTAAGTCTCCTGAAATTGAAGTTCTAATATGGTCAGTAGGGCACTGTCTTAGTTTCTACCAAATGCACATTACAGAAACAGCAACGACCCAGAAATTAATTCAAATCCATTGAGGAACTTTAAGTTGGCCTTTATGACTGTGAGCTTAGCCTAAGGACATGACCCTTGGCAGATTTAGAAGCAAAAACCTAGAGATAGAAATGATGATATGTAACTATTTTCATGTAACTAGCAAGTTGAATGAAAACTTAAATTTATTTTGCTCAAATGAGAGCAATAATTGTCTTGGGATCTCTTTGAGACACTGTAATGGTTTTAGGATACCCAGGCTGTGAAAAGTCTGTGACAAAGGCTGGTAAGACATATGTTCATCCCATCACAGATTAGAAAAATGCATTATATTATGTCTGTACATCTTCAAACATTGTGCCAGATATGTGAAAATGTAAAAATGGTTCTAGTGATTATTTTTTTCTGCAATAGCTTTGTATGATAGCAGACTGAGGTAAATTCTGATGCCATATGAATATAAAACGTGAATAGTATGCAAATAGTGCATTTTCTGTTGCAGAAGTTTTACACTGTCCGTGAATATCTACGCATTAGTCAGAGTACATTTCATAACAGTCTTGTACCAATTTTGGTTTGAAAAATACAAGTACCATTGTAAGAATGTTTGGAATTTATGCGGCCTTTTTTTTTCTCTGTTAGGACTCACTTTTTTCCCCCCAGAAGTTATTTCTATACTAATTTGAGAATTAAAAGATTTATAGTTGAAAGGTTTATCAAAAGCTGATATTTATATTCACTTAAATTATGTAGCTTTGTAAATAAGTATGACACAATTTAACAATACTTTCATAACAGGGTTGGAGGGAATAGCACAAGCAGATGATGATTTTGACATCTACAGTTTTAGCATCTGCAGGGTGAATATTTCAAGTGAGTTATTGGAGAGAACTATTTAAAAACATGGGTAATAAAAGTTTCTAAACTATTTATGCTTGTTTATTCCAGGTGTGGCAAAATAACCACAGAGTTTAAACAGACCACAGTGCTCAGGGTGATTTTGTGTCTACTGAGTCACTGCAAAAGAATGAACACAAGAAAATGTTTGGAAAATGGCAGACTGGCTTCTGCAAAGTTCTTCATGCACAGCTGCTGATAGATACGGTATTTTGCTCACAACTGAGATTCAGGGAGACAGATGGAAAAAATGTACTCTTAAAACCCACGTCTTAAAAGAGAGAAGAGAAAAAGGTTAGTATAGATGAACAAGCATTTTCAACTGTATTAAATAACTTTTCCTTTTTCTTTGTGACAATTCAGAAACAGTATGCAAAACCCACCGTTGCTATGTTATCCGGCTCACAGCACCCCACCCAGAAGGAGGTAAGCCAAGGTACCTGGTCCTGTATGAAAGTGTGAGATCTGGGAGCAGAACTAATCAAAGATCAATGTACAGATTCTGCCTTCAGTGTATCTGTCATCACGTGAACCTCTCCAAGACTGACAATGGCAAATGGCTCTGCTCTTATGTAGGGAAGGAGAACTGAGACCCAGGATAGCCCTTCAGCTTCATCACAAGTACGTTGTTGATAGGTCACTTCACAGCTGTAGTTTAAGGTCTGAGTAAAATGCGAGTGCTGTCACTCTCTTTCAGGGGGTTCTCACCATCTCCATTTGTAACAGGGAAAAGTACCAGAGATCTTGTGAGAACAGGAAGTTCAAAGAAATCAAACTTTGAATGCCACTGACAGCTTCATATTCTGCTGAAAAGTGAACTCCACCCGTTCTTGCTGTCACTGTTACTAAACTTCTTTCATTTTTAGGACATTGTTCTTTTAATATTCCCATTACAATCCCAGAAAGAGGCTGCACCTGTTCCCAGATTTGTATTGAATATATCCCACAGATTTGTCCCTCTCCTGCATTTAAGACTCTAGACAACCGTGTTGTCATCGTCCCATGATGGACCAGTACCATCTTCACTCAAACCACAAGGATTTCTCCAAAGAAGGAAAGAAGTTCACATGGCGGGGGGGCGGGGAAAAGGGTTCTAGGCAGCCAGATTTTGTATAGTGCAGAAACATGTTACTGGCACACAGGACAAAAACTGACAGCACAAAACGTCATGAGCTAAACTTGACAGCACCAAGCCTGCCCCCAACAGCACTGATCTCATTAGCGAACACACAAAGCTTCCTCTGGTTCAATGCCAGCACAAGCTGCACAACATGTGCCTGAAGTTATTTCGTACATCACAGACCAGAAACGAAACAAAGATGGGCAATGCTGTATTCGCCTTCTCATCAGACACCAGATTTCTGTCAGGCACCCCAGATGAAACCAGCTTCATTACAGATCATTTATTTCAAAGTAGATATCAGAGTATAAGTATATCCACAGGCAAAGGAACTCCGATCCTTTTTGCAATGGCGGTAGACAGTCCACAGATTTGTCACCTTTAAAAATTTCAAATAAACAGAAGTAACAAGGTCAGGACTGAATTACCGAAGCTCATCTCCTCATCTACTTCCCTAAGATTGGTATAGGCATCCCAGATCCAGGCAGTACATGCAGTCCTGCTGTGCTCCTGATTTCACACAAAGCGTCGAGGAGGACCTCACAGCAGCCCTTATCACCGACGCAGCTGCCAGCCCTCTGGTAATACGAATCCCAGTTCCACCAGTGATCCCAGTTCTACCACAACAACCTCACAGGTACTGGCTCGTCCTCAGCCCACTAACAGGTACCGCAGCCAAGAGCACCTGCTAACTCCCTGCTGTTTGCTACCTTTGCCAGTGACATGCTGGGCTTTCCCAGCTTCCACATGGATTTCCAGAGTTTTCTGACACCTCAAGATAGATAAGGAGAGAAAAGTGGAAATGTGAGATAGAGAAAAATGACAGAGAAAAATGAAAGCTGATACAAACAAGCTGAAAGATAAAAGATGCCTCCAAGTTTATCCTGCAGCTTTCCTGTAAGGCGAGAGAATTTTCTGTTCTCCCGTGTTGCTGCATCATCTCAGTTCCTAGAGCTACTTTGAAATGATAAATCACATCATCAATCCCAAGTAACAACATGCAGCAAAGCTGGACATTAACTGCTGCAGAAACCAACCACTTCACTGCAACGATCACATGCAGCTCAGGAAGATTTTCTCTAACTCTGGTTCTGCTGAACCTGTGTCCACTTGCACATCTGAATTCCTACGTGGTTTTATATTTATGCATCTCATGTACTTATTAAATATTCAGAATACCTAAGTACAAGGTGGTGCTCATCTCATCTGTCTGTATCATAAGCTCTTTATTGCCCTCAACACAAGAAAGAAACATACTCAAAAGTGTAAACTAGGCCACAGAAGAATGAATATAAAATAAAGGCGGGGCAAAATCAGAAAAGGACTGAATGAGATACAATTAGGAAGAAACATCCGTGGCAAGAAGAGTATATTTCTATAAATAGGTTATTAGTAAGAAGACCACAAAAAGAGCTGGTTTGCGGCTCGTAGAGGAAGAAAGCTGTCAGTAGAAGATCTGTAAGAGGTCAAAGCATCGAATTTGTCCAGCTGCAGTCAGTTTGCTAACACTAGTAGTACCAACAACACATGGGTTAATATCTCTGCCCAGAAGAGGGAAAAAGACATTAGAGAGTAGCTGGATGTTCTCAGTTCACCTGGCCAGGCTACTGCATTATGGGTTACTTGAA
>NW_010531125.1:0-4065 GCF_000687285.1 Phaethon lepturus | reverse complement strand
AAAGAGTGTCAGGAGCATCAGCAGTTATCTCTCAGAGCTCATGGATAGCACATGATGAGGTCCAGGAAACTGAAAAAAGAGCAATATCATGCTCTTAAATAAGAGAGATGAATGGAGGGGCTAGGAAATTTCAGACCAGTCTGTGGACATACTGTAGCAGCAGCAGAGTTTTGTAGCTTAGCTAGTGTAGAGATACACACCAGAAACAGTTAACAGAGAGACGTAATGCATTTTATTAAGCTAACTGATTTAACTTATAAAAAAAAAAAAATCAGAGACAGTTTTAGGAGCAAAAACCCTTTTATAGTAGTCAGGAAAAATATTAGAGCAAATAAACAAATTATTTTAAAGAACTTAGAAGAAAAGAGAGAGAGGGAGAGAGACTGAGTAAAAGCCAATAATGGATTTGCCAAGAACAAGTCATGTCAAACTATTGTAATTTCCTTCTCTGACAAAGAAGCAGACATGGCAGATGGATAAAAAAGAATAAGTGCATGTCATATATCTTGACTTATTAAGGTTTTTGACACTGTCTCACATGACATATCCTAGCACAAACAGGCTAGGGAAATTCAGTCTAGATGAAACTACTGGAAGATAAGTGCAGAACTGGCTGGGAAAAAACCTACAGAACGTCCCTGCCAAAGTGAAGGACACAGAGACTGGGTAGGGAGATCTGCAGCCATCTGCAGGTCTCCACCCGGGTCCTCTCCTACTGAATACTTTTGCCAGCAGCCTGAACGTGGGAACGTGAAGAGCATTTATTGCGCCTGCAGGTGACAGAATTCTAACAGGACACAACCCATTTGGGCGACGGGAGCGTTAAACAGACCCAAACCACAACCAGCTCACCTTGCTAACACAGCTCACACCACCACCCACCACTCCCACCAGTGCCTTCAAGGTCCTCCTGTCCCCAGGCTTCGCAGACCCTCTGAGCAAAGCAGAGGGAACAAGAGAGCAATTTTTTAGCCTGGATTTACACATTTGAGGTTTCTCTAGGTTCAAGGGAAACTGTAAACCACATGGGGAGCATTGCAGGAGCGTAGATGTTGGGTAGCTGGACTTTGGGAAGGTAGACATGAACCCGGTGAGAGTCTGAGTTCAGCTGGAGAGGGGCTAGACCAGGAGGCGAAGAGCGGCAGAAGATACAGCAGCATGGCGGGAGGCCAGGCGCAGGGGCAGGCAGCAAATCACTGTATTTGTCATTGATCACAGGTTCAAACACGGTCGCCTAGGAGCGCGCGCGTGCGTGGGTACAGGTACGACGAGAGACTGATAGGCCACAAGACCCACATACCTCAAACTCAGGCCAGTTGCCCACATACAGACATCGTGGCTCAATGCCGCTTCCCTGCAGGTCTGACCGCGTGTGGCCGTGCCCATCATGGCAGACAGCTCCTGCTGGGCCATCCATCAGCACCAGCTCGACATCAGCCTGCACGGCCCTGGGGATGCCTGCACAGACCCTCGTGGGTAAGTTTATCACTGATGTTGCAGTCTGCTCCCAATGTGCTCTGTCCGAGAATAATTTCATGCCAAATTATGTTGAGAGTCATGGAGTCAGGACAGGAAAGGCACGGACCTGTTGGAGCAGGTCCAGAGGAGGCCACAAAAATGATCAGAGGGATGGAGCACCTCTCCTGTGAGGACAGGCTAAGAGAGTTGGGGTTGTTCAGCCTGGAGGAGAGAAGGCTCCGGGGAGACCTTATTGCAGCCTTCCAGTCCTTAAAGGGGGCTTCTAAGAAAGATGAGGGCAGACTTTTTAGCAGGGCCTGTTGCGATAGGCCAAAGGGTAACAGTTTTAAACTGAAAGAGGGCAAATTTAGACTAGATATAAGGAAGAAATTTTTCACAATGAGGGTGGTGAAACCCTGGCACAGGTTGCCCAGAGAGGCGGTAGATGCCCCATCCCTAGAAACATTCAAGGTCAAGTTGGACAGGGCTCTGAGCAACCTGATCTAGTTGATGATGTCGCTGCTCACTGCAGGGGGGTTGGACTAGATGATCTTTAAAGGTCCCTTCCAACTCTAACTATTCTATGATTCTAAGTCCTGTTGGTGGATACATATAGAACTTTTGGGATTTGAGGCATTGCTTTATTGTGATTACATCCAAACTCCTGCTTGCAAATAATGCATAAAATAAAAATAGCAAGGACAACCCCCCACATTACTAATTTGAATATTTTCCTCCTCTTTTTAATATTTTAAATGATCCAATGAAAATGTTGTTGACCAAACAGTCTTTATAGGCACCTGTCAGGAAGACTTGATGGGGTGGAGAGCTATTGCAAAAAGACACTGACAAGGTACATACTGACATCCTAATAACTGGCATTAGCTTCTGAAATCACATACTAGGCACAGTAAGAATTATCAGTGCAGAAATTATTATTGTAGCTAAGAGGCAATCCCTGAAAAACACTATTCATTTTAATGGCAAATCACTGGGTAAGTCTCAAAGCTGAAGGAGTTGTAGCTTGTACCCTTCCTGTGTAAAGTGACACAGATTTATAGCCCATGGGGTGTAAAATTTTGTGTCTTATGCAGACCAAGTACTGCTATGTACAATTTAGGTTTGCTCAACTCTTGGTCAATGAAAAATGATTTGAAGTTCTATTCTGCCAGGGAAAACCACTGCAAAGGCAACCTGAGTGGGTAAAATGAAAGAAAAAGACAAAGAGAAAAAAACAAAACAAAACAAACACCCAGAAAAGTCAACCCAACTATATTTATTTTTCAGTCATTTTTCCTGTCCTATCCCAGCTGAGAGGTATGGTGGAGCCCTTCATTAGAAACTGAATAGCAAAGAATGCACTGCAGAATAAAAACTGTTAATTTGCTCTTATATATGCAAAAACATAGAGCAAATATCTTAAATATATTTTTATTCATCTACTAAAAGATATAACCTCGCCTCTGTTTATCAAGCAAGCCAGCTTTGCTCACCCACATTTCAGCAGAATATTGAAAGAGAAACACCACACAGGAAGAATTTACCTCAACTAAAACTTGGACAGGGATGCTTATCTTGAAAGTGCACATAATTTTATTACGATTATTGAACTGGTGCATTACCTGCAGCATTTATTACCCAAAACTCATTGTCTTCCACAAATGAACAGTGAAAATCAGCAACATGGGCGCATACATTTTGCACTCAGTTTGGTGCCATGAAGCTAATCAAGTCGCCTGTCTCGCGATTGTTTTTACAGTTCACATCCAGCTGAGTTTACAGCGTAGCAGCAAGCAAGGGGTATAACAAAAGCATTTCACAAAGGCAATTTGAAAATGTAATTGGTTTAAGTCATTGTCAAAGCCAACAGGGGCACAAGTTTATAGGACAACTGGTAATCGGGCACAAATACCACTTGTATGGAAACTACTGTGTGTTTAACTACATAGAAATTAGCGTGTAGTGGCAGGCTAACAACAGAGTGAGTACTATATCATTACAAGATTATAGCCTTCTGAACCACAAGGCAAGAATACAGGTTATATGCTAATTAGTTTTGGATCTACCGAAGGTAATTACATGGTAATCTCCACATAGTTACATAGTGTTTAATAGGAAACCCTATTAACTAATCATATAATTAAAGAGTAATTGCATGATACTCCTGCCCTGTGACATCCATGGTGGCCAGATAAATTAAAAGTGATGGAATTTCATGGCATAGCCTGTTCCTGTTATCAGACTTTAGGCCAATACTGTGCCTCTCAAGACAGGAAAATGTACCAAAAGTCAGGGCACTTACCGCTCTCTCAATACACAGAAAATAGCATCTCATGCCCAGAACCACTGTTCGTTTCCACAAAATTACTAGGAAGGGAATCTCACCATGTTCTTTGGTTTTGTCCTCACTTCATTTCCCTCTTTCCTTCCCCACACCACGCCCCTTTCCCCCTTTCCCCCCCCCCCCCCCCCCGCCCCCCTATAATTTCAGTTTCTGTAACGTCTCAATCACAGCCATCCTGTCTTTTCTGGCAGCATGTTTAAGGCAGCACCTTAAAGTCACCTGCTGCTCCTTCACATGGTCAGCAAAACTGCTACCATGGACTT
>NW_010531124.1:18276-22251 GCF_000687285.1 Phaethon lepturus | reverse complement strand
CTTTCGCGCCCGCTGTCGTCCAGTGCGAGCCCTTAACTTACCTGGAGTTAGAGTGAATTAATCGCTTCCCAGTACGTGCGCGTGTCCCTGCGCCCTGGAGGAGGATTTCCTCGCCACCCTGCCAGCCGCGTTGCGGTCAGTTCTTATTTATCTTGCCACAGACGTGTCTGTGAAAACCTGCGTGCGCGGCTACAGCCCGGCTGCGCTTCCAGCCCAGTTTACTGAAACTTTAATTGCGGCCGGCGATGTTTTACTGTGGAACCATTTACGTCAGGGCAGACCGTTACTCCGGTGGGATAACGGCGTCTCTTAGACGGTCGTTTTCCACGCGGGGAGGGCTCGTGCCGTTTCATGGGATGAACCAGAACCAAAAAATGAGCAAACAATGAAAATGAGTTTTTGTGGGACTAAAAAACCCGACGTGGTGACATCTGTTACGGGCACGGTAAGTCAGGCAGCAAACCCCCAGGTTTCTGCGGCGTGGGCCACGTATCAGCCGGCGAACAACACAGACTGCGATGGCTTTGCAGCCGAAAATACGAGGCCTTGCAGCCCCGGCTGCCTGAGCGGTGCGTGTCGTTGAAGTAGCTCTCTCGGAGGAGAGGGACCGTCCCAGGAGCTGTAAAATCTATAAACACTTTTCTGATTGGTTTAAAAATTTAGACACAGGAAGCGGATGGTATCTAATAACAGACAAGTGGAGACACTGTTGTCATGGAAACTGAGACGACTACCCCCCCATTTATTTAAACAAAAAAAAAAAAAGGAAAAGTCTGCATATCATCAGAAATGCCTGCAGACCGCCTTGGCTGCTGTTGCCTTTCCCACAGCATCTGTTGAAACCTGAGAACGTGCCTGTCAAATCAAGGTCATTCTACAGTAAAACCCCGCGCCGCCGCCTCCCTCTTTCCAATCTGGACGCTGTCCCGCACTTTCCGCCCAAGGAGGAGTTTGACTGACCGGGCTGCCCTGCCTGGGCCGGCCAGTCCGCCCCAGCCAGGCCTGCAGCCGGGGAGAGGCTCAAAGCAGCCTAAAAGGGTTAAAAAAAAAAAAATTAAATAGAATATAATCAAATGACCTGGCCACGTTTCTTTTCGTGGGAATCTATAGACCTGGGAGAGAAAGCTGGGATTGATTAGATCTCCCTCTGTTCCTCCTCATTTCAAAGTTATATTAAAATGTAATGATTTGGACTTGAATATTAAGGCCGTTTCACAACTCTGCCTCACCTGCAAAAAAAAAAAAAAAAAAAAAAAGAGGAGGTGAATAGCTGTGGGAAACTGCAATCACCTTTAATAAAAAAAAAAAATCACCGTTTGGTTATAGTGTGCTATTTGAGGACAAAAGCAGAGATATGAGAATAAAACATACTTCATTACTGATGAATGCAGCATGAGAAAATCAGGCTATTATTGTGGTAAATTGAAGTTTTACTTTGCTGGACTATTGAAAGTTTATTGTGTGTGAAAGGAGAGAGCTATTTTGCTTTTAGAGCAGGAGAGAAGTGTTTCACAGCAAATTCACAAGAACGGTTTTACTGTTTTTGCTTATTTTCTTGGGCAGCAGCCGTTGATTTCAGATGTTTGTGACGGAGAGATGTCTTTGAGTATTCACTGCATTTCCTCCAAAACATTTCATTTTGTTGCTTCTTTTAATCTTAATTTTGCAGTGACCAAGCCGAGAAAAAGCACTTGAGTGCTTCACCCACTGTATAAATCATCACGTTGAAACCTTAAATGACCGGTTCGACCTCTGTTGCCTCTTTGCTTGCGTATTTCACTTGTTGTGTTGTTATTTCTTAGGAAGACCAGAGGCTGGTGAGCAGGTCTTGTGAATCAGGAGGTAAATCCTACAGGACGCTGAGGTGAAGGTGCTCAGTGCCCTCTCCACCCACACCTTTGGATCTTGCCACCCGAAAAACCCAAGGCCTGGCTTTACAGTCTGCCTGTGGGCAGAGCAGCCTAAAGGGATGGCAAAGCCAGTCGGATGGCTGCCGGGCCGGTGCCGGGAGCTGGGACCCCCTTCCACCGTGAGCGGGCGGCCGGCGGAAAAAGGCTTGGGGAGTCGGGCCGTTGCACGTTTAATCCAACTCACGTCCAATTAGCCAGATGCTGCTGTTAATTGCCGTGGAGTTGAAATGGAGAAAGTTTGTGCTTGGCAGCGAAAGTGTGCTCGCTTCTAGAAGGGAATTTCCTGTTGTCGGGAGCACTCTTATCTGCAGGAAGGTTGGCCGGCAGGAAGTGTGTCAGTTAGTTGTTTTTACACAGTGAAGGAAATGAGCTGGATTAGGTACTTTCTAGATTTACCCTTCATCCTCCTCCGTGCCTGTGCTACTCTATTTATCTCTAATGGTTTTAGTTTGTAAAAGTTTTATGATGTCAGTCATTCCCAAGGGAAACGCAAGAAGTTAAATGCCTGTGTTGTCCTGCCATTTTTTGCTGTTGTAAAAAAAAAAAACAAACAAACCAAAGAAAAACAAGTGCCTACCAACCTCTCTGGGCCACATTTTTAAAACTATGCAATTTGCAGTTTATACCTTTTGAGCCTCGTTAATGATTTGAATATTCAGTGTGGTTACTCAGATAGGCTTTTTTTTTCTTCCCCTCCTTAGAATGAAAGATCAAAAAATGCACCAGTTATTTTACTAATAGGAGCAGTCCTTACACTTCTGAACTGCCTTTCATCATGGATCGTAAATCGCTTTACTGAAATTCGTTTTTTAATATCCACAGAAGTTGTGTAAGCATAGGAAGCCGAAACATAGCATTTCACATGGACTGCCCAAAATTGCAAGGCAAATGAGGAGCAGAGCTGGGAGTCAAATTAATTGTCCCTTAATTAGCAATTGCTAACGGATTAAAACTTTGAAAATATGTCTGCTTTTCCCAAGTGCGCCCATGCTAATGCACCAACGCAGTGCGTATGTGTTTGGGATGTGGGGTCAGGGGTGAGAATATAAGCAGTGGTTCCAGAAAATGCCAGTCGTTTACTGGTCCCTGTCCAGCCTGGCATGGCTGGGATGCCAGGTTGGAGGCTTGTAAGATTAGACCCAGCTTTGGATGAAGGTCCAGACTAAAGGCGAGGGCTGAGGTTTAGGTCATTGTGTTCTAGTAAGCAGGGAGGTTCAGGGAAATAAGCATTAATTCTCAGATGTTGGCTCATAACGGAGTATTTATGGCGTTAAGCTGAACTTTCGCAGAGGGTTTGGAGGGGGAAACATGGAAAAGTTACATAAACTTGTAAGAAGCTGCCTGGCATGCTGAGCGGCTTCAAGTAGTGATTTTTGGCATAGGAGATGTCTTGGTGTTAGAAGCTGTTCCTGGCAGAAGAGGCTGCCAGGGCTACCCAGAAGCCTAAAGTGGGCTGGAACGGGACCATCCTGGCTGATGCTGGAATTTGCCGGTTCATGATTTCAGAGGTAACACAGTGCAGCATGACTCTGGCCACAATTTTGAAATATTTCTAATGAAACTGCATTTGGCTTGTTACCTGTTCTCATGGCCAAGCCAAAGTAAAACTGTAACAAGAATAAATGTAAAAATTACAGCTGTGTTTTTTCAGAAGTGATCAGCTGATACTGGAAAACCAGCTTGAAGCTGTGGAAGGCAAGGCAGTTTTTGGGAAGCGACTCTCTCCTAGGTTTTGGAAGTCTTACTCCATTTAAGGTGCCTGAACTGCCAAGCATCAGGACAACTCAAGCCCTCCTTAACTTCACCGCAATGCTTTAAGTGCCTTTAGCAGTCCTGGGACTTTCACTTGATCGTGGTTGAAGCTGGCTGTCTAGCCTAAGGCTTGCACCTTGGCTGCCTGTGTAGCCCATGAAGGAGCGAGGCTTCCTGCGCCCCGGTTGTCCCCCTCAGAGGTGGGTGCAGAGCGGTGGGATAGCCCCGCTCTGGAGGTGGCTAGTGAGAGGGGTCTGGGGAATGGCTAAAGCTTGCTGCGGTTGGACACATGACTTCCAGGTAGGTCAAGTCG
>NW_010531124.1:3762-18184 GCF_000687285.1 Phaethon lepturus | reverse complement strand
ACTCTTTCAGAACTGGCTCTAAAACTCACCTTTTCCGTAACATCTGCAGAAACTGGACAGCCTAAGTCTGCTGGTGGTGAAACTTGTGCCTGTTACACTGGACAGTATTTTGTCACTCTTTCTCCTTTTCTGTCTCTTGTCTGTAGTCTAGCAGTCTCTTTGCTGGAGATGGTCTTTCTCTGTGTCAGGACAGACGGACAGCAGGGCTGTGACCTGTGGTCAGGATTGGTAGGTGCTACTGAACGGAAAGGTCTGCCTAGCTGTTTGACACTTACCTTTTCCAACATTAGCTGGAATTTACATCAATGTTAGCCAATACAATGAAATTTCCAACACTGGATGCTTTTACCTTTGTCGTGGTTTAACCCCAGCCAGCAGTGAAGCCCCACACAGCCGCTCGCTCACTCCCCCAAAGGCAGGATGGAGAGAATAAGAAGACCAAAGTAAGAAAACTCATGGGTTGAGATAGAGACAATTTAATAGGAAAAGCAGAAGTTGCGCACGCAAGCAAAGCAAGTCAAGGAATTCATTCACCACTTCCTGTGGGCAGGCAGGTGTTCAGCCATCTCCAGGGACGCAGGGCTGCATCACATGTAATGGTCACTTGGGAAGACAAACGCCATAACTCTGAACGTTCCCCCTTCCTCCTTCTTCCCCCAGCTGTATATGCTGAGCATGACATCGTGTGGTATGGAATATCCCTTTGGTCAGTTGGGGTCAGCTGTGCCATCTGTGTCCCCTCTCAGCTTCTTGTGCACACCCAGCCTATTCGCTGATGGGGTGGTGTGAGAAGCAGAAAAGGCCTTGACTGTGTGTCAGCACTGCTCAGCAGTAACAAAAACATCCCTGTATTATCAACACTGTTTCCAGCACAAAGCCAAAACATAGCCCTGTATCAGCTACTCTGAAGAAAATTAACTCTACCCCAGCCAAAACCAGCACAGCCTTTTACTGAAAATAGGTTAAAACCAAATAAAAACATGTATTATTTGAGGACTTGGATGGTTTTGGCCTACATCAGCTTCTCCCTTTGCCTACCCCATGTGCTGGGTCATGGTGGGACGCTGTCTGTGAATTCCGTTTGCTCGGGCTGAGTGCGAGGTTCCCCAGTGGAAGCCTAACTGCAAAGCTGTTACCTGCCACCTAATACCTGATACAGCCCACTCACGATGTCTGGGCATACTTATTTTTATTGCAAGGAAAATATACCAGACTTCCTAACAGACAGGGCTGTATGTACAAGGCAATCCAAGCTTTATTTTGGAAAGCATTTTATAGAGCGGCAGCTTTACTGGAAATCACTTCTTAATACCGTACAGCAAAGCTGTTGCTCTTTTTAGTGTAGTTCTTTGCCAGACCCGTGCCTGCCCCACTGAACTGAGCGGTGGCCTTGTGTCTCCTGTGACCCTGCCTCCCGTCCCAGGCGCGCCGGGCTCCCCTCTCCAAGCCCTGGCAGCTCTGCGGCTCCCTGGTACGGTGCCGCTTTTTGTTTTCTCTTTGTAGAGAGGCCAGCCTTTTCCTTGGATAAAGTCGGTTTCCGGCACAGCAAGCAGATGCAAACTCCCCGGCCTGACCCGTCCTTGCGGAGCCGCGCTCGGTGTTGCTCCCCTCAGTTAGATCTTCTCGTTGCCAATTTAATTGCTGGCGGGGCTTGCTGCGCCAAGGAGCGAAGGCATTAGAGGGGTTACGAGAGGTTAGTAGAGATGGGAGGAAGCTGAAGGTCTGACCCATCCAGATTTAAGTGGATTAAATCTCGGTTTACCCCCAACTCCAACTTGTTTTGATCTCTGTTTTACAGTAGATGATTTGTAGAAGCTACCCAATTAATATGTTAATTTTAACACCAGATTTTATAAAGCTTTTTTGTTGGAGGTGGAGAAGGAGTCCAAATGTTTTGATTGTATTTTTATCATGATCTTCACTGAGTTTTTCTCACTCCGTGCTTTGCAGAGAGGAGCAAAATTTTAATAATTCACTAATATACTGTCACTTCATTAACATTTTATCATCCTGGCATTGTGGATATGGTGAACTCTTTAGTACTCTCATTAGGGGCCTGCTCTTGCCCCCATGCTCTCACATCCCTCCAGGTGTGGAAAACCCTAAATGCAGGTGCTGTTCTGCTTTTTGGAAAGAGCTTTTCACTTTTTCCAATAGATGCTAAACCGAACGAAACACGCAGGGGTTTTGTTTTTGGGTTTTGTTTTTATAAAACGGAAACATTTATACAAAGATAGCAGCGACGGTTGGGTTGGAGCCACTGAGCGCCAAGCCTCCAGCCATTACAGAACTCGACCGCGTGGGCTAGAGAGCGTGAAGGCACAGGGCACTCTTTTGGTATCATTGGCATTGTTTTACACTGGGCATGTTTGGTTTAAGCAGAGATTTTATACCAGTATTGAAGTGGTCATGAGGCTTTTGGGTGCCTTCAGTGGGGTAGCACAGTGCTTGATGTTAGGATGGCACAAATAACACTTTACACTTCATGTAATCTTGGTGATTAAGTGTGTAACTTGCTGGTGCGTACCTGCGTTGTGTTAAACGGGTGCTTTTTGGTTGTGTCCACATCCAAAATTGGGTGATGAGCTTCCATGACAACCCTTCTTCCTCCTCCCCCCTCCCCCCCCAATTAGTGCGTGATTTAACTGCTTATTAAACACTGTCAGCACACCAAGTTACGGTAGGTATACTCAGAAGGCGTAAGAAGCCAAGCATAGCTGTGGAATGGAGAGTGGGTAGATACAAGAGGCTTGAGAGTGGAAAGGAAACTTCTGGGTTGTGGGCAACGGAGGACTAAGGGCCAGGTAAGAATTCCAGGAGGTTACGTGTGTTGAAAAGAGTGTGGCTGTTGGGAGACCGGAGGACAGGAGATCACAGCAATAAATACAGGAGGTGTTGAGGGACCTGGCTGAGGGTTTTTACATGTCAAATACAGTATATTTGTTTTTAGAGGCACCAGGACAGAAACTCATTTCTTGTAATTGGTATAGTGCCATTGGAGTTAGTGGAATTACACTGATTTATACCCACTGGTGGTCTGTCCGCTGGTATTACAAGAGGAGTGAAAATGTGAAGGATGGGAAAACTGGAAGAGGTTATAGGTCTGAGCAACAGGGAGGGTGGAAGTCTGTTCGGAAGCAGTAGAGAGGCTGGGCAAGCAACGAGGTTTGGTAGGAAAGATCAAAAGGTCCGTTGTAGCTGTACTGGGTTTAGTTTGGAGACGAGTCGCCCAGCCAAGAGGCGTCAGCAAGGCAGGCTGAGAGATGGGCTTGGCTGGGGAGGAGAGTCCGTGAGGGACAAACACGTTTCTGCCCGGCGGGGTGGCGGGTGGTGTGTGTGAGGGAGTATGGTCACGCACAGGGTGGGCGGGGGGAGGCCAAGGCCAAGGCCGCGGGGGGAGAGGACCTGGAGGTAGAGCTATCACTAGACCAGAACAAGGAGGGACAGAAGACAGTGTCTCACGAAGCCAAGGCGGGGCAAAATATCAGTCTAGAAGGAGGAACAGAACAAACTTACCAGTATTATTTAGGGTTAGGAAGAGAAAAGGAATGACATTGACTTCTTCAGAGGCATGAGCTGTCAATAATCGCGACTACGATTAGTAAACTTGGAAAAGCTGAGCTGTAAATAAACTACGTCTTAACCAGTATGTCTTAATTTTTTTTTTCATCTTCTATTATTGCAGAGTAATCTCGTGTAACGGTGCAGCAGACCTCAGTGTCCTGGGGATGCTTACAGCAGCATCACTGACGGGTGCTGCGCTGCGCGGTGCTGCCGCGGCCGCTCTGCACAGAGCTCTGCGCCTCGCTTCTCGGGGGGCGAAGCGGCCATGCCAGCCCCGGTTCACCCCAGGGACCTCCAGCCGGGTCCCGTGCCTGCTGCAGTGGGGGTCTGGGGGGGAAGTGTAGCAGCCAGGTTGTCGCTCAGTGACATTCAAACAGGTGCCGGGGAGTCACAGGGCTTTGATTAAACGTGCCGGCACCACAGCTGTGGCTGCCATACCCCAGTTATTGGGCCCCGTGTGGGGGGAGCGGGGTGGTGTTGGACCCGCCGCGGGCTCGGCGGGGCAGGGGAGGTAACGGGTGGGTTCCCCTCCGGGCTGCGGAGGTCGGAGACGAGCAGGACTGGGGTGCGATGAAGGAGGCCTGAGGAAAACGTCGCTGCTTCGGTTTGTGTTGTGACCCAGCGGGAGGTCTCACGCTGGATGTATTTTGCCATGGAGTGGCTTTGTGCAAGGAGGAAGAAGATGCTGACAGGAAAAATGAGCAAAAAATGAGCCAAAATGTGGAAAAAATGAGCCAAACTGTGGAAGTTAGGCGTGTGCGCTGGGATGGTCACCCTTGTTCACAAGCAGGCCTTCTTACCGGAGCCATTGCACACCGTTCACAGTCCTGGGGCCTGCTGCAAAGACTGGAAGCAGCCTGACTAGAAATGAGCCTGGCTTACTTGCACCCAGACAAGGAAAAGATAAAAAAACAGTAACAGAAGTGAAAAGTAAAGTGCATTTTAAAAATAATTTTGTTATTTTGTACACCGAGGTGCCATTTCTGAAGGGTGGGGACATTCCCGTTCCTGACTCTGGTGGTCTCCCTGTCCAGCGCCTCAGAAGCAGTCAGCCTGGGTTGGAAAGTCGGTGTCTTTAGAAGCAGAAAACATTTTGGCTTTCCAAGTGGAATAATTTATTTCTTTCCTCACTGTATCGAAAGCGTGTGTTGCTGCCATTGCAGCAGTTTGGGGGGAAAAAAGCTGAGCATCTTGAAGCTAAGATAGTTGAGAGACCACTCCTGGGGAAAGCAAGGAGAGATGTGGAGGGCTCAGAGGCACAGTAACGGGATGTGAAGCCTTTTGCCACCGGTCGCCCGGGTGGGTTATCTCCAGAAAGCAGTGGTTACCCTCTGGCGATGGCAGTCGGTGGTTGCAGAGCTGAGGGGCTCATGCCCGCTCGTGGTCCCGTGCAGCTGCCGCGACGTTGAGGGTCGGCGCAACCTCAGGTGGTGGCCTTGCTCTGGTTCCTCGTGGACTGGTGACGAGGCCGTGCACCCTCAGAAGCTACCGACGGTGATTAAAGACCGCGGCTGTAGGATCAGGCTTCCCAGCGGTTCGCGCCTGTGCCGTCAGGTTGGAGGGTTGTACAAAATCCTTGAAGAGATGCTACGGATGAGGAAGGGACCACGCACAATTATATAGCCCTTGAACCCTGTATTTGAGGGGATAATTTCACAGTGCTAGTAACAAAGGCTTTTTTACCAGAAAAGCAGTGTTATCTTTCGTGAAGGGGCTGCATGAAACAGCCTTTGCTGTGTTGATGATAAGAATAGTATCGGTCTTGCCCAGTTGCCCTTTCTCCCTGGGTTATGTCCCAAGCTGGTGGACTGTGCCCGCTCCCTGTGTGGACTGTGCTTGGTTTATTCAAACCATGCTTCCTCCTTTCTTGCTTTTTGTGCTTTCTGCTCAGATGAGGATGCCTGTTCATGGCGTGATGCGGGCAGTTCAGGAATTGCTTTGAAATCTGGAGCAGGATATTTTTTTTCTCTTAGCGATTTTCATTCTGAATTTGTGTTCAGTCTTGCTTACTACTGTTAGCTACTGCTAATTGCGTGGGGGTAAGAGCTGGGAGCACAGAGCAGCAGGGATCCCAAGCACCCTGCTCTGTCATAGACCTAGTGTGGAAAAAAGCTTTTCTTTCTGACCCCGAAAACCTACAGCCTAAATATGGTATTTAAGCAAAAATTACTCCAGTATAGAAGTCTCTACACCAATAGAGTTATTTGTCCTGCTTTCATATTTCACATGCTTTATTTAAGTTCCTGTCACCTGCTAATAACATATGAACATGGGGAGATATGGAGGGTATGTGCAGTATTATTGGCATTTCTTGAGCAGCTGCTGCTGCTTATGTTCAGTGTATTTCTTACTGTCAAAAACACTTTTAGCACATGAATGAGTGGGCAGGAAACCACCTAAATATTGATTAATATAGACGGAAACTGCCCTCCCACCTCTTGTTCATTCAAAACAACGACGACAAAGTCAGGCAGTGGGATTCAGCTCATGGGCTGTTGGGAAGAGCTTGTTTTATTTCCAAAGCGGAGCTTTGTTTTGATGGACGCTCCCAGGTTACTAGTGCTGGGAGTAAAGCTTTTGTTCCCAAACTCAAGGGACATGACGTTCAGCCCAGGTGCAACACCTGTAGGCCTTGACTTCTACAGGTGTTGGAGGAAGCAGTGTGGCCCTTTGGAAAATCTAGCCAGTGGGCATGAACACTGGCAAAAATTGAAGCTTGTCCCTTTTCTTGCCAAAGTCTATCGACTCTGATTGTCTTAGCTGATTGCAGTGAAGATTTTGCCTGAGCAAATAGGTTGGTATTTGATTCCATAGATGGTTGATGTTTAAAGTCCACCTTCATGTATTCATGGGGAGCTCTTGTGGGATACAGTGGCAGCTGCATCTGATTTTATGGATGCAGACTTTGATGCTCCATTGCCGTCACTGATACAGTGATGGTGATAATGGTTATAATTAATTTGTATTCCTGTGGTAGGTAAACAGTGTTAATATTTGGCTCTTCCCCAGACAGCCTTGCTCTCTCAAGTGCATCCTCCATTGATATCAGAGGTGATTTATATGAGTATTCCCACTCAGGCAGTGAGAGTAATACACGTAAGGCTCTTTGGAGCCATCGTATGGGAGGACCTCTTTATATGCAGATACGCTGCAGCATAGATTTATATTGTTGTATACTGTGAAATCTATATCTTGTTATGAACAACACGCAATCCATTACTTGTTTGTGCAAAACTCAACACTTCACCAGCCAATGAGGCGAGGAGCCAAGGGCCAAACTCAGCCCACTGGGTGCAGCGTCTTGGCCTTTGCTGACTTGCAGACCCTTAAGCCCATAGACTGACCTCGAAGTCTTGCGACTACGGGAGCGAGTGAAGATGGGTTGTCAACACATTTGTCTTGTGGTGATAAAAGCTGAACCCAGGTAGCGGCCTTTCCCTGAGTTTACATGCTCACCAGGTCTCTGTCTTGGCCACTGTGCTTTACAGAACTGCTAGTTGTCTTTAAAATTTAATTTAATTGTCTAAACCTATTAAGGAGGAGACAGACAGACGTGGACAGCAGGATGATTGAAGCCTTTTTTAATAGCCAATAAAGCTAACCCTCTTCCCCTAAAATGCCTAAGTAGCAGCCTAAGGAACTGCTTCGTCTGTGAGCTGCAGAAGAAGGGAACATGGTTAGATTACGGAAATGCACATAATGAGTTTATTACAATGCATTAATTACCACGGCCAATAGTTATCCTTCATTATTAAAGCAACTTCCTGCAAGATAAAATAATGAAACGTACATGTTCATGTGTCTTTGTCAGTCAGCAGCCCAAGAAGATGTTCCTGTTCCACTTCTATCTTGTGGTGTAAAGTGATGCAACTCCACTGAAGTCAAGAGGTGGATAGCCAGGGGAGAAGTCAGCTTCCTTTTTTAGTAGAGAGCTTTAATGCAACATTGTTTTATTTCTGCACATTAAAGTTAATAACACAGCAAGTGTATTTTGAAGTTAAGTCTTTCTAGGATCTCTATAAGTTAAATAACTGCGAACAAACTTTATAGTCACTCTATAGGCCCTCATGATATATCATTTTGAGCTGCCTTCTATCCATTACTTTTATCTGCCTGCAAAATCCATTTCTAATTCTGGCCATATCTCCTTTGCGATCACTTGCCAGAAATCTATTCCCAGGATTCTCCTTCTTTTAGTGAAATATCTCTGCTTCAGCACCTTTCCCAAGGTGGCTGATCTAATCACAGCGCTATCAGTTACCACTTCTCATTTCCTTTGCTGGCTCTGTCAAACGCAATGCACAGCCTAACAAAGTGACATTCAGATACTCCTGGTGACCAAAGCTGTTTCCCTCTCTTTTACTTTGCAAAACTGGAATTGTATGTGGCTTCTTAAACACGTGCCCTTCGCTCCAGGAGTGTGACTTGTAAAATGCACTGTTAGAGGAGTTAATATTAAGCAGATGAAATAGCTGCCTCTTTTTTTATCACAGGTAGGTTCCTTTATAGTGACCATCTGGATATTAGACGCCACATCTACAACCTCTTTTTTCAGGTGGGAGAGAGCAATGCTTCATTCCTGCCAACGGGTACGAGAGCCCTACCTTGCTGTCAGGGAAATAAAATTTGCCACTTCGCTGTTCCTAACCTCCATTCTTGTCTGTTTATATGTTTCTCTTTTCAATGTGAGCATGCCTGTATGCAAAGGTACCAAAAACACCAAACAGGGTGCTGGTGTTTCTCAAGTAAGGAGTTGCCTGCGTAGTGGGATCCTCTGTTAAGGTTAAATGTGGTTTCTATGGACACAGGTCCAGCAATAGCATCATTTTTTTCTCCTTGGGTGACAAACCTCTTAGTGTTATCTTAGATTGCTATCACAGACTAATACTTGTTTTAATAAGTGTGTGGCTGACTACTCCATCCGCTCTGGAAGATAAAGTTATCCACGTGCGTCCTCGCAGCGCTTCCTGCTTTGCGCCATTTAACACATGCTGTCACGAGCCCTGCTTTGCTGCAGTCTCATTTCTCCATCGGTTTTTGCGAGGGCTGAAGCCTAAATCATGCTTTTTTGGAGAACACGGGGAGCAGGCTCTCACCAGACTGGCTAGGAGCATGGGGAGAGCCCTTTCCACGCACCCGTCCTGGCTCCAGAGCACGACGAAGCGCAACGCTTCCATGGTCCTGGGAGTTTACTGTGAGCAGCAACAGCTCTGGATTTCTTCTGAAATCATACAACCTGTTTTTTGTGGTTTTTTCCCCCCACTGTGTGAATCAAACCTGCCTTGCAGTCTGCAGCAGATCAACACACCTATTTTCCCTGTAGCCTGTTACGGGTTGCAGAATGGAGTTTATTTGTTTCAGACAGCGAGGGGAAAAATTAGGAAAACGTGTTTTAAGCTGACAATAGGAACCAGTCTGACTTGTTGTTTAAGGCCCAAGGTACAACGCAAACCGGGTGCTCTGCGTTTCGGTTCTTTGGCACACGCTTCGCTGAGCCGTGTCACAGCCTGGCAGCTTCCAGGGCAGGGTGTTGGCGGTCCCCGCCGGCTGCCCCTCGGCCGCTGTCCCTCCCGTCGGCTGCGGTGGGGCAAACCGGGGAGCATCTGCCCCAGCAGGGGATGGCAGAGCGAGCTTCTGTGTGTCCGTAAATGGTAATTTCCAATACGGCTAAATAATGACGATGGTGTGTAATGGCTTAAAATGCTGCTCATTGCTGTATTTTTTTTCTAGCTATTCCTTCACTGTAGGAAGGTAGAGAAATCTATGCTAAAATAATAATTAAATGCTGACAGTACTAAATTTCCACCCAGCGTGAGTTGGCAGCAGTTGCAAACCAAAACATTAGGTCATTAAAGGAAAAAAACCCACCTGATTAAATACCTCTGTATGTTTTTCTGATTAGCTATTCTTAAAAAGCGCATGTGGCTGTAATAGAAGGGTGTACTTGACAGCAGCAATTGCTTTTTTGGGGAAAGGTAAAATACTCAAGTTTTAATGTGTATATATGTGTGTTTGAAAGGATTTCTTGCTGATCTTAGCTATGGGGATTTGTATCTTACTAATCATCCATTTTCAAAAGCCACCACGAAATCTCCCTGCCAGGAAATATGTGAAAATCCCCTCAATATTGTGTTTCTGGAAAGAACAGTTAATGGTGACTAATGTGCTCGGGTTTTTGTTTTGGTCTCTTTTTCCTCTTCTCTGGCTAGACAGAGCTGATTTCGCACTTGAGAGTCGGAACAGCCATGGTGGATCTTGGTACCTGCTGTAGCGTTGGGGGTACTCAAGCACTATGAGGCGCAGGGGCTGGCTGCCGCGCGCGTCCTGCAGACACGCAGATCAAAGGGTTTCTTACTTCGATGCGCTCGACCATGTATTTGCTCCAGCGTGCTTCATAGCAATGTTTTAGGGACTGATACCTACAGCGCACACGTCTGGAGCTCCTTCCAGATCCTCTTTAAGGGATGTTGCTGGAGCTAGCGTGGAGGGGAGGATCCGGTGCTCGCGGGGACTTGTGCCCCTGCAGGAGACTTGTGGCTGCCCTGGCCCTGTGGGAGGCCCTGGAGCTTGAGGGGTGGGTGGGCTGCGGAGCATCCCCTCTCTGGGTGCCGGCAGCGTCTCTGAAAGCTGTATGACCTCTGTGACCAACACGTGCTTCCCAAGCATGTGCTGAGCGTGGAAGGACATCCTGGCTGCTGTGGCTCCTGCTCCCCATGTACCCGAGCAACTCATGGTCTGTGGTGTGCGAATTACGGTGCCAGCCCTGCGAGGCACCGCAGGGTTGTCCTTCCCTCTCCCCTCCTTCTGGCCCTTCCTTCACACGTACATTTGAGAAACCGAGGAACAGAGGGGTTAAGAGAGAGGTTTTGTAAATTACTTCAAACTATTCTGTTATTTGAAGACATAGCATAGGGTAATACAACCTTTCATTGCATTAATATACTCCTGACCGCACCCAGAAGTTGCATATGAGCAATGGTCTCACAGACATAATTTCTGCTGCTTGAAAGACATAGGGAAAAGGTTCATCTGAAGGGGTTCGAAAGAGGCTCAGCATTCTGTGCTTACAAATTTACTCAGCACTTTCACTGGACTCTTTTAAGGGCAACTGGGATATTTATTTTTCCCCTGGGAGCTGCATAAGTTAACATACATTTTTTTTTTTCTGCACTATGAGTTCCAGAAAGCAATTTCTCAGGAAGAGTCGTTCCAGTTTAATCTCCAGATTGTCTGTTGTTTCTTTTTTCACCAAGACAAAGCATCTGAATAATAAGCTAACCCTAATTCAGGGAGAGCTGGAGACTATGTATGGGCATATGTGTAGGGATCCAGATTTTAGGAGTACTGCTTTAGGTTGCAATTAAATGCAGTGACCAAGAGCAAGAGAAATATTTGGCCCATATTTCTCTCCTGTACAAAGATGTGCCAAGCAAACAACAGATAGGGTCAGGGGGCTGCCTGCGGTTGTTTGAGTCTCGGGCTTCCTCCATACTGGCCCTGGCCAGAGGCAGCGACCTGCTGTCACTTACATTTGCTGCCCTGAAGCTCCCACCTTGGTCACAATCCTGCAGGGTGGCACATGTGACATGCCCCGGCCAGGATGTCCCTCCCCAGTGTGCTGTGAGAGGGCTAAAGTCCCTCTCTATGGGGACTCTTCTCTCATGAGAATTGGCCACCACTAAGCTGCAGTGACAGGAAGTGGCTCTGAGAACGTGGCCTTCATCTCCAAGTTCATTGGGTGCTTATAGTAATAGCACCGGGTTCAGAGAAACTATTTCTCTGCCGACATTCATTTACTTGACGCTACAGAGTGCAAGGTAGCCAAGCAGTTGCAGGCCAATCATAGAATAGTTTGGTTTGGAAGGGGCCTTCAACGGTCATCTAGTCCAACCCCCCTGCAATGAGCAGGGACATCTTCAATGAGATCAGGGTGCTCAGAGCCCTGTCCGACCTGACCCTGAATGTTTCCAGGGATGGGGCATCTACCACCTCTCTGGGCAACCTGTTCCACTGTCTCACCACCCTCATTGTGAAAAATTTCTTCCTTCTACCTAGTTGAAATCTGCCCTCTTTTAGTTTAAAACCATTGCCCCTTGTCCTGTTGCAACAGGCCCTGCTAAAAAGTCTGTCCCCATCTTTTGTAGAAGCTCCCTTTAAGTACTGGCAGGCTGCAATAAGGTCTCCTGGGAGCCTTCTGTTCTCCAGGCTGAACAACCCCAAATCTCTCAGCCTGTCCTTGGAGGAGAGGGGTTCCACACCTCTGATCATTTTTGTGGCCTCCTCTGGACCCACTCCAGCAGGTCCATGTCTTTCCTGTGCTGAGGGCTCCAGAGGTAGCCCACCCACTGCAGGTGGGGTCTCAGCAGAGCAGAGTAGAGGGGCAGAATCCCCTCCCTCAACCTGCTGGCCACGCTGCTTTGGGTGCAGCCCAGGATATGGTTGGGCTTCTGGGCTGCAAACGCACATTGCCAGGTCATGTCCAGCTTTTGACAGGGCTTTTTTTTTTGTCCATTAATCTCCAGTTGCTCTTGTCAGGTATTATATTCATTAATTCAGGGCCAAACACTGGTTTAGTTGTCAACATAGACCATGATAAAACTTTTTTAGCTCCTGGTTAGTGCCAAGTTAGTATCTAGTTCATAGTGTTTGCAACCATGTAGACAGATGCCCTTGAATTTCACCAGTAACTACACCAAACCTAGGGCTCAGCGTTGGTTCATCCACTAAACGTGCTTTCAGAACCAGCCCCTTTTCCTGTGCTTGGATGGCTGGTTCAGTGAAAGCCAGCTGCTCCTCAGGTACCTGTAATGGGGGTTGCCCGCTTTTAGGTCTCCTACGTAGCCCAAGATACCTGAGGGGCAGCTCCCAGAGAGCTCTCGACTAGCCGGGCTGCTTTTGCACCCTGTGGCCTCTTTGGGCACAACTGGGATGGAGTTGGGTTGCGTTATTTCAGTACACATTCACACGCTGATTTTATGGCCTCTTTTTGCAGAGGAGGAACGCTCCAGGCATCCCACAGCAGAAATTCTCCTTATTCTTGGACGCTGCCCAAGGGTTACTCATCAGAACAATAATTGCTAAAAAATAACGATGCTGAGCACCGAGACTTACAGAGTGGTTTGATATGCCCGGCTGTGATGATTGTGTATAGAGGGGCATCTTTTTGTAGCTTGAATTGCTATAAAAGGCTTCAGTAGCCTTTCCCTGGTAAACTGCTGGTACCTGTAGTCGGGAGTTTGTCTGAGCAAGTTTTGCAAGCTTGGTGCCACCGTACACATAGTGATCTGCGGCTGCTCCTGGGGTGAAAACTGTTTATGTTTCAATACATTAAGTTCTGCTCGCACTCTTCTGTATGGAAGTCTTGTTTTGAAAGTATAAGAAAAACAAGAAGGAGGAATGCTGAGATGTTTTAACACAGCAAAAAGCATTTTCTTCCTACACAGTGCCGTTTCAGAGAGGGAACAGCTTCTCCTCCAGTTCTGTTTTGGTCTAGGTCTCTCTCTTCTGAGATTTAAACATATGCTTGTATCGGTTCCTCAGCTGGTGTGGATCTGTTGACATAGTATATCTACTGACATAATGTGCTTTCTGCTTTTACACCTGATGTTTTTTGCCATGCGTCTTTAAACTCAGGAGATTCCTCAGGTTTTAAACATGGTCCTTTAACAAAGCTGTAACATGGGGGGGGATTTGTAGGGTTTTTTTTTGTTTTCCTGAGAACGATGTTGACATAATTACCGATAGGAAAAGAAAAAGATTAGGAAGTTGCTTTTTATCCTGACATCCATAGTGTTGCTTACGTCCCCTGAAGCAATTGCCCTTATTCAGCAGTTGGGGACCTTGAAGCTCCAGGTGGCTGGATATCACCTAGCAGTCTCTGGCACACCTGGAGCAAAATCCAGATGTGCTGGGTGCCTGTGAAGTGCTGTCGCTGCAAGGCTCGCCCTTCCCTCGGGAAGCTGCCCCCAGCTGGAGGCAGGTCCATGCTGGCGAGGCACGCAGCATGCTCTGGCTTTCCAGCTGGTGCCACTTCAGGTCTGGGGCAAAGCGGGGATTTCCAGAAGTGTGTAGGTAAAGCTGGAGCACAGATCCGCTAAAAATCCCTGTGTGTCCAGGTAAGTGGCTGAGATCCCTTGCAAACCATCTCTCTCCTCAGCAGAGGTGGAAAGGAGCAAGTTTGGGAGCTACTGGGGATGCTATGCCTGGCCATAGGAGGCTTTGCTTCCAGGTTTTATTTGTGTGATTTTTGTCCTAGCTGAAATAGCATTTGAGGAGCCACAGTAGCAACTTCAACCTCTGTTCAGGCCATCTGCAGAAAAGATGTTGATTATCAGACACTGGGATAAAATCCTGGTCCTAATGAAGGATCTCAGTGGCTTTTGAGGATCCTGAGATCATCTGCAGTAGGTTGACCTCATCACCTCTGTTACTCTGAAAGAGCTCTGGCAGGCCACAGCAACATAGTTCTCTAATTTTTGTTCTCTTGGTTGCTCCTGTTGTCCTGGTTTTGTTTTTTGTTTTCCCCCAAATCTAGGCATTATTTTGGTTTCATCCTATGTCCCATGCATGCATTCTTCTGCTAATGAAGGAAAGGAAGTGGTCACGCTCAGATTTCAGTCTTTAAAAAACAAGAGCATCTTGGTTTTGTTATATTTTGGACAGGCTACAAGGGATAAAGTTGAACTTGTCTAAGTGTCTTGGATTTGCGTGGCAAGGTTTTGGTAGTGGGGGTGGGGGCGGCTACAGGGGGGGCTTCTGTGAGAAGCTGCCAGAAGCTTTCCCTATGTCTGACAGAGCCAGTGCCAGCCGGCTCCAAGATGGACCCACCACTGGCCAAGGCCAAGCCCATCAGTGATGG